>NC_045623.1:48402666-48708603 GCF_009829155.1 Mustela erminea | reverse complement strand
GGCTGCAAGTTTGGTTCAACATCCACAAATCAATCAATGTGATACAACACATTAATAAAAGAAAGAACAAGAACCATATCATACTCTTAATAGATGTTAAAAAAGCATTTGACAAAGTACAGCATCCCTGTGTGCTCAAAACTCTTCAAAGTGCAGGGATGGAGGGTACATACCTCTATATCATCAAAGCCATCTATGAAAAACCCACCACAAATATCATTCTCAATGGAGAAAAACTGAGAGATTTTCCGCTAAGATCAGGAACATGGCAGGGATGTCCATTATCACCACTGCTATTCAACATAGTACTAGAAGTCCTAGCCTCAGCAATCAGACAACAAAAAGAAATTAAAGGCATCCAAATCGGCAAAGAATAAGTCAAACTATCACTCTGTGCAGATGATATGATACTATATGTGGAAAACCCAAAAGACTCCACTCCAAAACTGCTAAAACTTGTACAGGAATTCAGTAAAGTGTCAGGATATAAAATCAATGCACAAAAATCAGTTGCATTTCTCTACACCAACAACAAGACAGAAGAAAGGGAAATTAAGGAGTCAATCCCATTTACAATTGCACCCAAAATGATAAGATACTTATAATAAACCTAACCAAAGAGGCTAAGAATCTATACTCAGAAAACTATACAGTACTCATGAAAGAAATGGAGGAAGACACAAAGAAATGGAAAAATGTTCCATGCTCCTGGATTGGAAGAACAAATATTATGAAAATATCTATGCTATCTAAAGCAATCTACACATTTAATGCAGTCCCTATCAAAATCCCACCATTTTTTCAAATAAATGGAACAAATAATCCTGAAATTTATATGGAACCAGAAAAGACCTTGAAGAGCCAAAGGAATATTGAAAAAGAAAGCCAAAGTTGGTGGCATCACAATTCTGGACTTCAAGCTCTATTACAAAGCTGTCATCATCAAGACATGTGGCATGGTACTGGCACAAAAGCAGACACATAGATCAATGGAACAGAATAGAGAGCTCAGAAATAGACCCTCAGCTCTATGGTCAAATAATCTTTGACAAAGCAGGAAAGAATGTCCAATGGAAAAAAGACAGCCTCTTCAATAAATGCTGCTGGGAAAATTCAATGGCCACATGCAGAAAAAAGAAACTGGACCATTTCCTTACACCACACACAAAAATAGACTCAAAATGGATGAAGGACCTCAATGTGAGAAAGGAATCCATCAAAATCCTTGAGGAGAACACAGGCAGCACCCTCTTTGACCTCAGCCGCAGCAAATTCTTCTTAGGAACATCACCAAAGGCAAGGGAAGCAAGAAAATGAACTATTGGGACTTCATCAAGATCAAAAGCTTTTGCAAAGAGAAGGAAACAGTCAATAAAACAAAAAAAAACTGACAGAATCGGAAAATATATTTGCAAATGACATATCAGACAAAGGGCTAGTATCCAAAATCTATAAAGAACTTAGCAAACTCAACACCTGAAGAACAAATAATCAATCAAGAAATGGGCAGAGGACATGATCAGATATTTCTGCAAAGAAGACATCCAGATGGCCAACAGACACATGAAAAAGTACTCTGCATCAGTCAGCATCAGGGAAATACAAATCAAAACCACAATGAGATACCACCTCACACCAGTCAGAATGGCTAAAATTAATAAGTCAGGAAATGACAGATGCTGGTGAGGATGCAGGAAAAGGGGAACCCTTCCTCCCATTGGTGGGAATGCAAGCTGGTGCAACCACTCTGGAAAACAGCATGAAGTTTCCTCAAAAAGTTGAAAATAGAGCTACCCTGTGACCCAGCAATTGCACTACTGGGTGTTTACCCTAAAAATACAAACATAGTGATCCGAAGGAGAAAGTGCACCCGAATGTTTATAGCAGCAATGTCCACAATAGCCAAACTATGGAAATAACCTAGATGTCCATCAACAGATGGATGGATAAGGAAGAAGTAATATATATACACAATGGAATACTATGTGGGCATCAAAAGAAATGAAATCTTGCCATTTGCGATGACGTGAATGGAACTAGAGGGTATTATGCTGAGCAAAATAAGTCAATTGGAGAAAGACAACTATCATATGATCTCCCTGATATGAGGAAGTGGTGATGCAACATGTGGGGTTTGAGGGGTAGGAAAAGAATAAATGAAACAATATGGGATCAGGAGGGAGACAAACCGTAAAAGACTCTTAATGTCACAAAACAAACTGAGGGGGGCAGGTGGGGTAGAGGTGTAGGGAGAGGGTGGTGGGGTTATGGACATTGGGAAGGGTATGTGCTATGGTGAGTGCTGTGAAGTGTGTAAACCTGGCAATTCACAGACCTGTACCCCTGGGACTAATAATATATTATATGTTTATAAATAAATTAAAAAAAAATAAAAATTAAATTAAATTAAATTAATGTTCATAAAAAACACAAATATATATATATATATATGCCTTAAAAAGAATGAGATCTTGCCATTTATAGGGATATGGATGGAACTAGAGTGTATTATGCTAAGTGAAATAAGTCAGTCAGAGAAAGACAAATACTATATGATCTCACTCATTTGTGGAACTTAAGACATAAAACAGATGAACATAGGAGAAAAAAAAAGCATAGTAAAACCATAAAATAAACACTTAACTATAGAGAACAAACTGAAGGTTGCTGGAGGGGAGATGGTCAGGAGAATGGGTGAAATGTATGATGGGATTTAAGGAGTGCACTTGTGATGAGCGCTGAGTATCCTACATAAGTGATGAATCATTAAATTCTACACCTGAAACTAACATTAGACTGTATGTTAAATGGAATTTAAATAAAATCTTGAAACTATAAAAGATATTTTAATATTATTTAATAATATGAAATGCAAAAATAATGTTGAAAAAAGATACAATCTCACTTAAAAATAATATAGATTGTTAAGAAGTATCTCAAGTTAAAGAAGACTGAAAAATGAGACTATATATAAATTTAATTTTGTTCTTAATTTAACTTTCTAAACACTCTAAAATTATTTTTAAAACAAAAGTACAGTTTAAAAGCTTTAAAATCTTTTGAAGTCTTAAAGAACTCCTATAGAAATTGCTTTTTATTTTCCTATACAGAGGCACCATTTTATCTAATCTTCTAAAATTTGGGTATATTCATTCTATTTCATATTATAGAAGGGAATTTCAGATCTTCTATGTTTCACAATTGTTTCTAAAAGAATCATTTCACCTTCTTGTTTATTAAGAAACATAAATTTATCTTGGGCAGTGTGAGATTAAGGATATCACCCTTGTTTCTAGAGGTGAATTACCAACTCTAAGAAGATGAGGGGAAGAAAAAATGACTAGG
The DNA here is from genome assembly GCF_009829155.1 of Mustela erminea. NCBI lineage: Eukaryota > Metazoa > Chordata > Mammalia > Carnivora > Mustelidae > Mustela > Mustela erminea. Next base: position 48,705,258 of record NC_045623.1, on the reverse strand, counting down.
TAATTGTGTATTAGGAGTTTACTCTTTTGAAGAACATGTCAGCTATAGAATGGGAGCCAAAAGTCAAAGGGCTTCAATAAGATTAAAAAATAATCACTGCTGGGTCTTTTCATGTCACAGAACATGTCCCAGGCTCTATTTAAAAGAAGGACCACGAGAAGGATTGTGATTCACTCACATCCTTCAGTTCCAAACAAGTCAAGATATATCCACTGAGCCCCAATTATGTGCTTGACATGGGCACTGAGGAAAAACATTTTTCACTTGCTTAAAATTATCAGAAATAACTATGTTGTAATTGTAATTATGTAAATGCAACTGTGAGAGTTAAGGGCCAAGGGAACAATTCCCCAAATTAAACATGAATAAACAATTTTCTGAATCCCCTTTAGTCTGTCAATAAACAGCCCAGTGGAATATAAACTGTGGATATCATCTTGTCCCCAGGGTGGTTTTCTGTCATACTCAAAAGACCCAAAGCCTTATGAATCTGTTTTGGTTCTATCCAGTTTTAACTCAGCTAGCTTAGAGCTGTTACTAATCCAATTGTGTGTGTGACCTGGCTAGAGTGGACAGCGTAATAGAGCTGTAGCGGTTTTGACAACGTCATTTCTTTGATAGGTTCCAATTATGCAGTTTCATCTATAATTTAGATGCCAGGTTCTCCCTGCATTAGTAATAATTCACCAGTTTTTATGATGCCAGGGGAATAAAGGACACACTGGGATCCATTCATGCCCCTCAGCTCTGCTGCAGATACTTTTTAACACTCTCAGAAATACCATGTTGCACTTCATACAAGTTCTGACCAAGAAAGTTTCTTGAGAAAGAGCAGAAGCTCAATTCAAATAAAAGGGAAGGGTGACCCAAGCAGATTTTTTTTTTTTTAAATGGACTTCAATCTTTTTTTTTTAAATGGACTTCTACCACTTTTCTGCCTAATTGAAACTGCTGAGCCTGACTAAAGTTCCTCTCCTGCTCTATCCATTCTTAAATCTATAGTCAAATATCTTGTTATATTTCACCTCAGCTTATGATCCAACCATAGGAAGCTTCTTGCAATTCCTTAAATCCATATGGTCTCTTATCCACTGTTATTCCCCCTGCTTTATCTCTGGAGAGTCATGATTTTTGTTCTTCTCCACTATACCCCCCCAAGCTTTCTCTGAATAATTCTTACTCACCCACCAACACTCAACTTAGGTTATAGAATGAATAAATGGATAAATGCCCCTATTCAAAAGGAAAATTTGGATATGCTCCAAGATCCATCAGTCTTTTTTTTTTTTTTAAAGATTTTATTTATTTATTTGACAGAGAGAGATCACAGTAGACAGAGAGGCAGGCAGAGAGAGAGAGAGGGAAGCAAGCTCCCTGCTGAGCAGAGAGCCCGATGCGGGACTCGATCCCAGGACCCTGAGATCATGACCTGAGCTGAAGGCAGTGGCTTAACCCACTGAGCCACCCAGGCACCCAGTCTTTTTTTTTTTAATTTAATTTTATTTTTTTAGTGTTCTAAGATTCATTGTTTACGCACCACACCCAGTGCTTCATGCAATACGTGCCCTCCTTAATATCCACCACCAGGCTCACCCAACCCCCCACGCCCCCCAAACCCTCAACTTCTCAGATAGTCTGACAATTAAGTTGATTAAATGATCTTTACTTGTATCTCTTATTAATATGGTACAGTTGTTATCAGTGTTGACTAAGGACAAACCGTCCTGGCATGGTCAGTGATATAGCCAGAATAGACATGCAATTTGGCACACGCTAAAATTATAAAAGTACATGTATTATAGACAAAACTTTTTGATGTTTTGTTTTGTTTTCCTACTGCTGTCTGGTTGAGCGTAAATTTTAGGGGGAATTTAAAATAATTGTTGTTGGTCATTTCCAGATTGGTTGCATGAAGTTTTCCATGGACCAGCTCTCTAGAGAAAGAGTCATAATTGATGAAAATGGTATGTAATAAGTGTTAGGTTCTCTAAAAGTTATCCCAAGGTCACAGAGAAAAATAAGAAACCTATAATCAAGAAAAATATACAACATCTGAGTAAGAACAGTAAGAATCTATTACACTTGAGCCTTTACCTTCTACCTTCTTCCCTTGTACCAGTCAGCATGACAAAAGCTCCAATCTTGGTAGGTCTAACCAAGTAGATGTCCCCCCACCACACACACACCCTGCCCCCACCAAACTCACAGTGGATGGGCAGGTCACTAACATTTCTCATAATCCCAAGCTCCATGTTACTGAGCCTAAATTCCAAACAATCATAGCCATGGGTTTGGGGGCTCCAATTTCTGCCAGTTACTAATCACCAGGCAGAGGTTGTACTTCATGTGTAACAAAAAAGACAGAGGACCCAATCACCGTCTAGTAGCCTAGAGGTTCAATGCCAGCAAGCTACCACCTCTTCCCAGTGTGCTGATCATAAAGGAATAATGTCACTTTGGGAAAAGGCAGATACTGTCCCACTCCCAGGTATAGAATAGAGACTCAGAGAATGGCCAGGGGGAGAGAGGTGGGCCATATGAACAGAGTGTGAGACAGTTAAAGCCCTAGAGTACTCTCAAATCAATGAAGATTTTGGTGGTGAGCAATTAAGAGGAGGCTAATAGCTCTTGTTAAACCATAGGCCAACTAGGTTACTGAAAGAACCAGAAAAAAGGACAGCTAAGAAGAGTCCTCTTGGAGTCATAATCAATCTCAAAATACTGGCCTTAAAATTATATCTGCAAAGGAGTTTGAATTTAATGAGATCAGACTGTAGAGCAATTTATGCTTCAGGGTTTTGTTCAAACAATACTCAATCAGATAAAAATTAGTAGAGCTTAATAGCCAAGTATGATACCAATAGAGGTAGCTGACTTAACAGAGTGATCAGGGCAAGAAATAGTCAAAGAGCACCCTGCTAAAGAACCATCATCAAGTGTGACTGTGCATGGGCAAGATTTCCCCCACTGAGTAGTAATGGTAGTGGCTTCCTACTGTGGGAAAACAGACATTGTGCAAATCATCAAGCAAAGTCTCAAAACCAGTAAGCAAACAACATCAACAAGCTCTGGAGTGGAGGAGAGAATTCATATAATCTATTATCCAGTATTCAGTTAAAATTTATGAACCATTTAAAGAAACAAGAACAGGTGACCCATATCCAAGGGGGAAAAAACAGAAATTGCCTGTGAAAAAGCCCAAATCTTGGACATAAAGACATCAAATCAGATATTAAAAATGTATTCAAAGAACTAAAGGAAGCCATGCTTAATAAAGGAAGCAAAAACATCACGATAATATCTCATTAAAAAAGAGAATGATCAATAAAGAGATATCCTTCTGAAAAACAATCTGAGGGTTTTGAAGGGACGGGGGGTGGGAGGTTGGGGTACCAGGTGGTGGGTATTATAGAGGGCACGGATTGCATGGAGCACGGGGTGTGGTGCAAAAATAATGAATACTGTTATGCTGGAAATAAATTAAAAAAAAATTCAGATGATTAAAAAAAAAATAAAAAAAATAAAGAGATATCCTAAAATTAATAAAAATTTGAGTATAAAATTATAAAAAGAACCCAATGGAAAATGTCAAGTTAAAAAGTATAATAACTGCAATAAAAATTACACTAGAGGGCTTCAACAGCAAATTTAAGATGACAGAAGAAAAAAAAATGAGCAAATTTAAAGATAGATCAAGAGAGATTTTTCAACCTGAAGAGTAGAAAGAAAATAAATGAAAAAAGTGAACAAACCCATAAAGAAATGTGGGACACTGCTAAATGTACCAACGTATGCATAATGAGAGTACATGATGGAAAGAAAAGAACAGAAAATATTCAGAGAAATAATGAGTGAAAGCTTCAAGGAAAATCTTCAATCTGTACATTTAAGAAGCTAATTGAATCCCAAAGAGAACAAATACAAAGTGGTTCACAATCAGACTCATCATATTAAAAATATAGAAAACAAAAACTTAGGAGAAAAATCTTCTAAGCAGCAAGAGATAAAGGACTTGTCATTGTGAGGGAACTCCAGTAAGGCTAATACCTAATTTTCCATCAGAAATAATGGAGGCCAGAATGCAGTGGGATGGCATATTCAAAGTGCTGGGGTGAAAATAAAATAAAATCTCATATTCAGCAAAAATACAATATATACTTCTAAAATAAACAAAAACTGAGAGAATTCACTTCTAGCAGATATGTCTTATAGTAAGTACTAAAGGAAGTTTTTAAGGCTGAAAACAAGAGATCCAGATAGTAATTAGAATATACGTACACAGAGACATAGGTAAAGATAATTATGTAATTAGAATATATGTACACAGAGACATAGGTAAAGATAATTATGTAATTACTAAACACAATATAAGTACATATCTCTTCACCTGTTTTTTCTTCAGTAATTTGAAAGGAATTTTATAAAACAATATGAATATAATTATATTGTTAAGATTACAGAATATAAACATACTGTGGTAATAATGGAAAGGAGGTAGAAAAGAGAACAATTGTACTGAAGTATTAACATGAAACTAAATAATAACCTGAACCAAAAGAGCAAAAGAGAACCAGAAATGGTAAGTAGATTAATAGCAAATGCATAAATACATAAATATACGCTTGTTTTCCAAAAGTATAAAATAATTATTTTAATAATAGATCATTGGCTTGCCACATGTATAGATGTGAAATGTACAATGAGAATAACACAAAAATGAGCAAGAAGGAGTAGAGCCAGAAAGAGGTCATTTCTGTCTCACCAGAATTAGAATGAATCAAAAGTATGCTCTGGTAAGGAAACTATATATGGTAGGTTCTAGAGCAGTCACTAAGAAAATAACTAAAAAAGCATAGACAAAAACTCATCCAAGAAATTAAAATGCTATACACTAGAAAATATTCACTTAATACAAGGGAAGTATAAAGGAATAAAAAAAATGGAGGAATAAAATAAGCATGAGATTTATCAAAAACAAAAGGGCAGACATAAATTCAACTGTATCAATATTAGTATAAAATTTGAGTTGTTTAAAACTCCAATCAAAAGACAGAGACTGTTCCCAGGAAGATGTTGCTGTGGCTGAAGTGGAAGAGGTTGCTGCCTGTGTTCTCCTTAAGGATTTTGATGGATTCCTTTCTCACACTGAGGTCCTTCATCCATTTTGAGTCTATTTTCGTGTGTGGTGTAAGGAAATGGTCCAGTTTCATTTTTCTTTTTTTTTTTTTTAAAGATTTATTTATTTATTTATTTGTTTATTTATTTATTTATTTGACAGACAGAGATCACAAGTAGGCAGAGAGGCAGGCACAGAGAGAGAGAGAGGAGGAAGCAGGCTCCCTGCTGAGCAGAGAGCCCGATGCGGGACTCAATCCCGGGACCCCAAGATCATGACCTGAGCCGAAGGCAGTAGCTTAACCCACTGAGCCACCCTGGTACCCCAATTTCATTTTTCTGCATGTGGCTGTCCAATTTTCCCAACACCATTTACTGAAGAGGCTGTCTTTTTTTCCATTGGACATTCTTTCCTGCTTTGTCAAAGATTAGTTGACCATAGAGTTGAGGGTCTATTTCTGGGCTTTCTATTCTGTTCCATTGATCTATGTGTCTGTTTTTGTGCCAGTACCATGCTGTCTTGATGATGACAGCTAAAGGCAAGGGAAGCAAGGGCAAAAATGAACTATTGGGATTTCATCAAGATCAAAAGCTTTTGCACAGCAAAGGAAACAGTTAACAAAATCAAAAGACAACTGACAGAATGGGAGAAGATATTTGCAAATGACGTATCAGATAAAGGACTAGTGTCCAAAATCTTTAAAGAACTTAGCAAACTCAACACCCAAAGAACAACTAATCCAATCAAGAAATGGGCAGAGGACATGAACAGACATTTCTGCCAAGAAGACATCCAGATGGCCAACAGACACATGAAAAAGTGCTCCATATCACTCGGCATCAGAGAAATACAAATCAAAACCACAATGAGATATCACCTCACACCAGTCAGAATGGCTAAAATCAACAAGTCAGGAAATGACAGATGCTGGTGAGGATGCAGGGAAAGGGAAGCCCTCCTACATTGTTGGTGGGAATGCAAGCTGGTGCAGCCACTCTGGAAAACAGCATGGAGGTTCCTCAAAATGTTGAAAATAGAACTGCCCTATGACCCAGCAATTGCACTACTCGATATTTACACTAAAGATACAAATGTAGTGATCCAAAAGGGCACATGCACCCAAATGTTTATAGCAGCAATGTCCACAATAGCCAAACTATGGAAAGAACCTAGATGTCCATCAACAGATGAATGGATAAAGAAGATGTGGTATATATACACAATGGAATACTATGCAGCCATCCAAAGAAATGAAATCTTGCCATTTGCGACAACATGGATGGAACTAGAGCATATCATGCTTAGTGAAATAAGTCAAGCAAAGAAAGACAACTATCATATGATCTTCCTGATATGAGGAAGTGGTGATGCAACATAGGGGCTTAAGGGGGTAAGAGAAGAATAAATGAAACAAGATGGGATTGGGAGGGAGACAAACCATAAGCGACTCTTAATCTCACAAAACTAACTGAGGGTTGCTGGGGGGAGGGGACCTTGGGAGAAGGGGTGTGGGGTTATGGACATTGGGGAGGGTATGTGCTTTGGTGAGTGCTGTGAAGTGTGTAAACCTGGCGATTCACAGACCTGTACCCCTGGGGATAAAAATATATTATATGTTTATAAAAAATTAAAAATTAAGAAAAAAAAAAGACAGAGACTGTCAGATTGGATTAAAAACAGTATCCACCTATATGCCTTCCACTGGAGATAAACTTTAGATTCAGAGATACAAATAGGATGAAAGTAAGGAGATGGAAAAGGACATATTATGCATACAGCAACCATAGGGAACCCTGTGTGAATATACTAAGACAAAATCAATTTAGAATGTGATTCAATAATGTAACTGGTCTACCATTAAACTATAAGCATTCTTATACTAAAAATAAAGAAATATATAGATAAATAAAAGGTTACTAGAGATAAAGAGGAACATTATGTTGATAGTGACAATCAAGTAGGAAGATATTATAATTATAAACATACACACACGCACACACACACATATATATATATATATATGCAGAGTCCCAAAAGACATGAAAACTGACAGAATTGAAAAGAGAAGAGATAATTCATAATAGTAATAATTGGAGACTACCATAGCAAATTTCAGTAAAGGAGAAAATAACTATGTAGTTCAAAAAAGACAAAGAAGTAAAAGACTCAAACATTATAAAGCATCTAGATCTGACCAACATGTCAATCAAAAACAAAAGAATACAAATTATTTTCAAGTGCACATAGAATATTCTCCAGTAGAAACTTTATGCTGGCCATGAAAGATTCCTCAACACATTTTAAAGGATTAAAATCACATAAAATATAATCTTTGACTATAATGGAATGATATTAAAAATAAGCAACAGAAATAAATTTTGGAAATTCACAAATAATGGAAATTAAGCAACACCCTCTTACATAACTAATGGATCAGAGAAGAAATCACAAGATTAATTATAAAATACTTTGAAAGAATGAAAATGAAGACAAAACATCAAAATTATGAGATGCAACAAAAATTATGAGATGCAACTTCCTATAGAAGGGAAAATAATACCTATAAGTACTTTTTTTAAAAAGAAAAAATATATCAAATCAATAACCTAGACTTCCACCACAAAACAGTAAGAGAGAAAAAAGAGCATTTTGAACTTCATAACAGGGGCACCTGGGTGGTTCAGTGGGTTAAAGCCTCTGCCTTTGGCTCAGGTCATGATCCCAGGGTGCTGGGATTGAGCCCCTCATCAGGCTGTCTGCTTAGCAGGGAGCCTGCTTCCCTTCCTCTCTCTCTGCCTGCCTCTCTGCCTACTTGTGATCTGTCTGTCAAATAAATAATAAACTTTATAGCAATCAGAATGATATAGTAAAATTATGGCAGAAATTAAAGGAAAAAAATTATTTTAAAAGAGAAATAAGCAAATCCAAATGTTAGGCCTTTAAAAAATCAACAACATTGAAAAATTCAGTTAGGGTAAATAAGAAAAAAAGGGAGAGAGAGAGAAAGTATGCAAATTCCTATAATCAGGAATGAAAGTGGAATCCTACCAATAACAACTGTGTAGCAACATGTTTGGTAACTTAGATGAAAGATAAATTCCTAGAAAAACATCAAGTACAAAAACAAGAATAAAAAGAAAATCTGAATAGACAAATAACAAGTAAAAGGATTGAATTAGTGATTTTAAAAACTTCAAAGAAAATCTCAGCCCCAGGTAATTTCATTGGTGAATTCTACCAAACATTTAAAGAGGAATTAATACCAATTCTTCAGAAACTCTTACAAAAAGCAAGAGGCAGACAAACTTCCCAACTCATTCCATAAGACCAGTATTACCCTGATATCAAAACCAGACACAGACATCACAAAAATATGAAAACCACAGAGCAATATCTATCATGAATAAAGGCACAGAAGTCCTCAATAAAACACAAGCAAATAGAATCCATTAATATATAAAAATGATTATACACCATTGTCAAGTATGATCTATCCCAAGAATTTAACATCCAAATTCAATTAATATAATATGCACATCAATATGAAAAGGAAAAAATATAATCTCAATAGTCACAGAAACTGCTTTTGACAAATTCTGATATCCCATCATGAAAAAAGAAACACTCAGCAAACTAATAATAATAAAAAAAACCCTTCCTAATTCTGAAAAAAAGGCATTTGTAAAAATTCCACAGCTAATAACATGCTTAATAGAAAAGACTGAATGTATTTCCTCTAATATTAGGAACAAGACAAGAATATCCATTCCCACCACTTCTACTCAAATCACACTTTCGGATTTCAAAATTTACTACAAAGCACAGCAATCGAGACAGTATGGAACTGGAATAAGAATAAATATAAATTTATTTATATATAAATATATAATATATTATATCTAAAATATAAATACGTAAATATATTTATATATAAATATCAAAGTAATAGAAAGAAGAGTTCAGATCAGGCCTAAATATAAGAGCTAACACTGTAAAACTCTAAGAAGAAAATACAGGTGTGTAACTTGGTGACCTTGGACTAGGCACAGTTCTTAGTTATGACACCAAAAGAACAAGTCAGCAAATTGAACTTCATCAAAATTAATTTTTTTACATTGAAGGATCCTATCCTGAAGGTTAAAAGACAATCCACATAATGCAGAAAATATCTGCAAGATATATATATGATAAGGAACTAAATATGTAATATATAAAGAACTATTATAAGTCAATAACAAAAAAATTAAAATTGACAAATCTGAATCTGAACAGCCTCTTCTCCAAAGAAGATAAACAAAAGTCCAAGAAATACACAAAAAGCATAAACATAATTAGACAGATCAAAAACATAATCAGAGAAATGCAAATTAAACCACAATAAAATGCCACTTTACATACACTAATAATAAAAAAAAGACCGACAATAACAAGTGTTAATGGGGATGTGGAGAAATTAGAACCCTTATTCTTTGATGTGACAGCATTATTCATAACATCCAAAAAGCAAAAATGATCCAAATTTTCAACAACTGAAGAGCAGATAAATAAAATGTTTTATATCCATACGGTGAAATGCTCAGCATAAAAAAGGTATGACATACTGATGCATACTACAAAACTGATGATCCTTGAAAACATTATGCAAAGTAAAAGAACTGAGTCACAAAGGTCCACATATTTTTGGTTTGTAAATTGGCCCCATACAAAGAGTGAAAGGAGAGACCCTAGAATGAAGCAAACCAATCTCCAAATTGGTAGATTTCAGGTTTAATGAGCAAGGAACTTACAAGGCTAGTCTTGGGCAGCTGCAAGAGGAGTAGATGTACACACCTGCCCACCAGAATCTTAAAAGTTTATATGGAGGACTTAACTGGATTCAGTCACACCTCCTATCCAAATGGTCTCAACACTCTACTCTCAAGGCTATGTCCTTGGAACAGCTCCCACAGTGGAAATGGTATACAAAGCATACATTCCAAGGATAGGGGTGGGGGTGAGAAGCCTGATTGCCTGGGTCCAGCTCATGGGTCAACTGGTGGTCATATCATCTAATTACTCTACCAAAGATATTATATAATTACATTTATATGAACTGTCCAGAATAGGCAAATCATTCCAGACAAAGAGTCGATTAGTATTTACTTAGGATGGAAGCAGGGAATTTGGAGAAATGGTGAGCAAATGTAAAGGATACTGGGTTTCTTTTGCAGGGTGATAAAAAAATATTCTAAATTAGATTGCGGTGATGGTTACACAACATGTACTTACTAACAAACACTAAATTGTATACGTTAAAAGGGTGCATTGGGGCTATGTGAATTATATGTCAATAAAGCTTTTTTTTAATTACTGTTATTTCTTCATGGACATATATGCAATATTAAGATTACCTTCCATCACCTTAACAATCTAAACTACAGAACTAACAGATTGCTGAAGAAGAGCCTTACAACCTGGGATGTGACATTGTTTATTATGTGTGCAGAGTAGTATCACCACAGGAGACTTTTCCAACAAGCAAGCTGGTCTGTTCAAAATTTACAACAAAAATTTGACTGGAAATATCTAAGAATCAGTGTTTGAATTACAGAACACCTGATGGAGTGAGTGCTTTTGCTTTTGAGCATATCTTCATTACTAGTTAAAAACTATAAGCCCGGGAGATTACCTCCAAGAGCTTCCACAGATGTCCTTCCATAATACAATGTCTGGCAGTTACTGAATTACATTTGTTCACTTACGGATTGTCCTAGCAGAAAATCTATGCAATAAAATTAGTTGAAGAGTATTTGGAGAAAAAAAGAGAGGCATAAGAATTTTAAAGAAAAACAGAACCTCAATAGATTTTACAAACTATTGAGAAATTGTTTACTTAGAAGTATATTATCTGAGTATAAACTCAAGTTTGGAAAAAGTTTATTTTTTATGAGTATAACAAAAACATGTTCAGAATTCAAAAAGTTTAAAAAGTAACCTATCTGGAAGTTGGGATTACTTTTAAAGGTATGTAAAAAAAGCTCTTTATTAAAAGATATATGTTTACTTTTAATTATGTAACAAATATTCAGATTAAATAATATCCCTTTCAAACAACTAAAATAATTAGAAAGAACTGTTCGTTTGCTTCATACATTCTTATATAACTTAGCAGACTTTTAAAGAAAAACGTATCAAAATAAAGAGTTTTATATAGTTTTTATATAAAGAAAATATTCAGTATTTATATAATTAATATTTAATTCTACATTTTAAAATACTAATCATAAATACTAATCCTTCCCTATACTTTAATTTAAATATGTGAATCTTATTCTGTTTATAAATCTAGCAAATTTAAGCAATTACTTTTAAGACATATTTTATTTATTTAAATGTCCTTAACTGTTTAATCCTTAATTTATAAATATAGCATGTTGTCTCTTACCTTTAAGTACATTCGTTGTTTAATAAACAAACCTTCCCAAGTACTTACATAGTTCCTATAAATATAAAAATTTAAACTAATAGTCAATCTTAATTTCTCATTAAAATATCAATACTTTTTACAAATTTAGGAAAATCCTGTTATCCTGTTATAAAAATTTCACAATTACTAGGCAACCAATTTTTAATTGAAATCACAAGTCTAATCTGTTAGGAACTTTAAATTGCCGAATTTTACTCTCAAAATGCCAAATTCTTTTAAATGTTACAAGTACTCAAAATACCAAACATGTACAGATTATTCCCAAATATAACACAAAACTATGAATACTATGGATTTATTTCATCATCTTCTTAAAATTTAATGTTAAGCTATCTCAAGATTAAATATGATCACTCACAGAAGACACAATTGTATATTTTCAAGCAATCTAGGTTTATCATGCAATGCAGTTTGGGGTTTCCTTAGCTAAAAAGTTTAGAGTTTGTTTCTCTGTTAGCCAAGGTTGTATGTCAACCATATATCTGGATTTGATGTAATGATATGGATATGCAGGGCTATTTTTCTTGCCTCAAAAGGAGACGAGTAGGTCTGTCTTTTTGCCTCACTGAACCATTATGTCGTTTAAATGGAGTAGCTCAATCCACATTCCTGGAACATAATACAGACATTACCTAATTCTCAGACATGATTATGTTCTTGACTACTCTCTGTATTCTTAGATTGGATCCAACTAATCTAGTTCCTGCTGGATGCATGTCTGAATTATTTTCATAAACTCTTTTTTTTCCGGAAAAGCCCCAAATCCTTGTAGATATTTATATCTACGTATAAATGGCATACACTACGATTCTGAATGGCTCTCATGTACTTCTTTATGTCTAACAGTTACAGCATTAAAATCACGTGAATTACGATGAGGGCTTTCCCTGCTTCTTTACCCCACAGCATTATAAACTAATCCATTCATTTAATAAATCCTTAAAAAGTACCTATGAGCCCTAGGCAATTACCATAATATGCTGTAAGTATGTATTTACATATTACTTTCCAGCATGGCCACCATGCTTTGGGCAGTTTACAAGCAGCACAGTGTCTGGTAGGCGATAGGCACTAAAGGCATGGAGGGTGTAAGAGTTGTATGATATACATGACAGACACTTGACTTCCCCCACTCCTTCACTTTCTTCTATGAACATCATGCAGAAACAACCACCTCAATAACAACATAAATCTTTAGTCATTTCAATATGTTCCAGTCATTTTGATGCACCAAATTTTGAGCATTAGAAGTCTGAGAAGTAACAGTTCTTATACAGTTGGGTTCTACCTGTAAAGTGCTTTGCACTGTGGTCAGTACATAAGAGGTCCTTAAAAAGTAGTAGCTATTTTGATAACACAAAGAACAATCAGATCAAAGAAGTATCCGATCATTCAGGGATTATTCCAAAAAATAAAAATTAGTAAACAGTATGGATGATTTTCCACTTTCAACCTAGGTTTTATTTTAATTAAAGTGGAGCCATCATTTTCAAGTCTGCTGCTTTTGACACACTATGTTAAAAAATGGCAACTATATGGCTGTGCAAAGCAAATATTTTTGCTGGGGTCAGTGTTGATTTATCTAACATTGGCTCATGAGTATCTCTTCTTTTGTTATCCCAATCAAAATAAATTTTACCAAAGAACAAAGAGGAAGTACTAAAACATTGAACATAGTCTAATTTGCCAGCATAGTAGAAAGTATAGCCAGAGCTGTGTCATACTCTGAAATATAAAATGCAGATATATCCTGTTTCACAAAACACCTGACTGGTACAGTACATGAACGGCAATAACATCAGGAAAAGGAAAACACTTGGTCTACTTTCTTTCCTTCAGTGGCGTGGTTTCTATCAACTCCTCTCTGTTGTTCCTTCAGAAATATTTGCTGCACAGAAGAGCATTTTACGCTCATTTGATGATTACAGACTACTGATAAAAGACAACCTTGAGTTGAAGGAAGGGCTAAGAATACATCGAGAGAAAAAGGCATGCTAAATGTTAACACCCAGGGGAAATGCATTATGGTAGAGCAAGTAATGCAGTTAAGGCTCAAACAAATCTCTGAAACCAGCCATCTTCCTCAGTACCCCAGGCACCAGGATTCAGGAATATAGTCCTAAGCCTCCATCAGCACTGCCTGGCACACCGAGGATAAAATTATTTTCTGAGTTTTTCACCTGGGATTATTGTACACTTCTTGATGCCAAAAAGCAGAGTGCTAACTAAAATGTGAAGAGGAAAGTGTTCAAGTTTTGATGGATGTGGTGTCTCTCTTTCTTCAAACTTCAAGTTTACTCAAGACATTCCTTAGAACTCAATGTGTTTTCAGTGCACCAGAGGCTAAACAAAACAGCTGTTATATATTACTCAATCTAGGACTCAGACTGTGCCTCTCAGTAAGACTGCTACTGTGCTCTAATTCCTTCCCAAGTTCTAAGCTATATTAATGAAAAAGGACAGCCTAGATGGTCATCATGTGGAATGAACATGTGAAGCAATAAAGCTCTTAAAGGACGAAGTATGGAGAAGAGAGAATATATCCTCAAGATGTTGGGGATAAAAGCGGGAGAAGCAACATCTAATACAATAACAATATAGAATAAACATGTGGTTTTGTTATGTGTGTGTTTATTAGGGCAAGTCCACCTTGTTCAGTGTTTATGCCCAGTTTTCAATTTGATGTCTGGCATATATTGGGTACTCAGTGAAGTTTTTGTTGCTGTTAATGAATTAGTGAGTGCTCCACAATTCAGAATTCTGGGCATTATTTTTGGGCTGTTCTCAAGTGTTTATAACTTGGGTTATATAAATATGATGAAAGCCAACACATTTATACATCTTTCAAGTGAACATTTTTTAGCATAACTTATGTGACAAGAGAATTACTGTTTGAAAGATTTTCTTACTTTATCGACTGATCCAAAATGGAGTGTTCTTTCAAATGCCTGTTTATAAATGGAGGACAACATAAAGATGACTTATTCTGTGCCATGTATTACTTCATTATACCAAACTCCCTCAGTGATGTCCTTTCACAGAAGAGGAAACTGAGGCTTAGAGAAGTTAAATAACTTACCTGAGGTTAAAAGCTAGTAAATGTGATTATTTGAGCTTTAAAATTCAAGATGTATGGCTCTAAGCCTTGTGCTCTTTAAACAAAAAGCCTTGTGCTCTTTTTGTAGGACAAAACATAGCTACTTCAAATAAAGAGAAACTGCCCTATAGTGGACAAATCTTAACAACAGTTTTATTTCCTTGATGTCTTCTCTATTTTAAGGCAGCAACACTTTTAGAGTATTTATGAAGTGTTATTAAAATTGGTGGGTATATTAAGAAATTTACATTGTACTCTCCAGAAAGTCTAAATGAATCTTATCCAGCTTTCCAATTGTTTTTCATTTGAGGATATGAGGCAGAATGTATTTTTCCAAAGGCAGACATGCAAAGGTAGTAGATCATCAGACAGATAGGTGATAGACAGATACATGCATACAGACATACATACTTAGACATAAGTAGATATCCCATCTCTTCCTACCACGGAATGTTGACACATTTTCATTAACAGATGATGTCTGTTTTCTTCCTCTTAAAACTTAAATGGGGGTGGATTTTTTTTTTTAAAGATTTTATTTTATTTTTTTGACAGAGATCACAAGTAGGCAGAGAGGCAGGCAGAGAGAGAGGGGGAAGCAGACTCCCTGCTGAGCAGAGAGCCCGATGTGGGGCTTGATTCCAGGATTCTGGGATCATGACCTGAGCAGAAGGCAGAGGCTTAACCCACTGAGCCACCCAGGTGCCCCGGGGGTGGATTTTTATAACTCAATGAGTTATAATGAGTCAAATAATGTTACGCAACTTTGGAAAGCAGGTAAAAAAATGGCAATACGGCTTCCATCTCACTTTCAGGATGTTCGTCCTGGAAGCTAACCACCTACTTATTGTGAGGAAACCCAGGCCTCATATAGAAGCCCCACAGGGATGTACTGAACAACAGTCAACAGACAACATCAACAATTAGACTTGTAAGAGTTGCATCTCTTCAGATGATCCCAGCCCCCAGTCTTTGATTCTTCCAGTTGATAATCTTAAGTATCACAGATGATAGAGAAGCTCACCCTGAATTTCTGGCTCACTGAAACCATAAGAGGTAATAAATAATTACTATTGTTTTAAGCCACTATGTTTTGGGGGTAATTTGTTCTATACAGAAGAAAAGCTAGGTTTCTTTTTAAGTATAATTTTCCACTATTAAAATCTTATCATTGAAATGGTAGGTGTTCAGATGTTTCTCATAAATGCTTCTAGATACATAAACCAAACCTACCTTTTAACTTGGACAGACAAATCTTATTATATAACAAAACTGCACTGTGGGAATAGGATAACATAGTACAGTGGAAAATATATGGGCTATATGGTCAGACTATCTAGATTCAAATCCTAGCTTTACCATTAACTGGCTGTGACCTTGAGAAATTTTCTCACTTCTGTGCACTTCTTTTCCTCATCAACATAGTGGCAATAACAGTATGACTAAAGTAATTACAATCGGTTACTCCCTCTATCACAGCCATAAATTACTTCCATGTGATAAATACTAATTTTTAAAGTGCCACACAGCTTTGGAAGTAAAACAAATAATCTGAAAAAACTTCTCATAATCTGGGAATGCTTGTATATATAAAACAAATATTTATGTATATATTCTTGTGAATTAACATACATATGCCTATGTACACATATACACATATCTTGTGCATATATGTGTACATATATATACATATATACATATATATATATACACCATCCCATGATAATATATGTATTATCCTATCCTAATACATATGTGTATGTGTGGGTATTTACACAAGGGTAGAATAATTGGGAGAGTAGCAATATAGTAGAAATGAAAATGTATCTCTCAAATTTCCTGTGGTGCAAAGCATAAGTGACCAACAGCTCAGCTGCTGCACTCCAAAATGCATCCCTGCATTCACCCTGGGGCCACATTTCCCATAAACTGCTCTTGGCCAAGGAGTGAGCTTTGCAGAAATGTTAATACAGCTTAAGTCCTGGGAGATGTGGGACTTCTCTGATGGGTGACTTTGGCTTGATCAATCCCATCAGCTTTACTGAACTGTGTAAGGACAGCATTGCTGTTTAAGACTCTTCTACTCCGGGTGCCAGGGTAATGCACCCAGTGGCACAGTTAAGCACCTGACTCTTGGTTCCTGCTCAGGTCGTGATCTGGATATATGAGATCTGGTCTCAGGTGGGGTTCCACATTTGGTGGAGTCTGCTTAAGACTCTCTCCGCCCCTCCCCTCCACATGTGCTCCCACACATGCTCTCTCTCACACATAAATAAATTTAAACAAACGAACAACAAACAAACAAAAACCTCTTCCACTCAAATTTTCTTCCTCTCTCTTTCAAAAGTATCCAACCTGCAAAATGATCTTCGTCTCCCCAACCTTCCTCGGGCTTCTTCCCCATTTTTCCTCACAGGCATTTCCTATCCGAAGCAATAGACTTCTGATATATCTAAGGCCAATGTAGTGTCTGCTGCTTCAACTCGGCCTCAAACTAACAGAAGCAATAGGAAAGTTCAGAAAACTTAGGGAAAAGGAAATAATACAGTCTTAATTCCCTTAGCAAAGTTAAGAAGACTGCACAAGAATGACGAAAAGATACAAGCCAGTTTAAATCACACAACCATTGAAAGGCACATTAATTAGAGCCATGAAGCCTCAGGAAAGATGATGTTTGGGACGGGACTAAAGCCAGACCAGGGGTTGAAAATGAAGATCTAAATAAGGAACTTTGTAAAACCAGGTCCCATCCTCACTACTTGCAACCAGAAGAACACCCCTACCTCTCACCAGAGGAGAGCATATGGGTGAGGTGCTGAACAGAGAATGAGGGGAGAAGATATTTTACAAATGATTTTTATTTAATCTCCCTAAAATGAATAACAGGGTTTTCTACAAAGTTGAGAGAGAGATTGAAGAGGGACAGAGTGGGGAGAGGGAGGGAGGGAGGAAGGAAAGAAAGGAAAGAAGGGAATAGGATGAATTATTCTGAGGTACTAGGTTTGGCAGATTCAGCAACTAAAAATATAGGGTGTCTATTAAAATTTAAATTTCAAATAAAGAATCTTTTAATGTAATATTTTACATGCAATATTTAGGATAGTTTCTATGAAAAAAAAGTATTTTTATTTATCTGAAATTCAAATTCAACTGGGTATTCTGTATATTTGCAACCTTATGAGCTATACCACTGAAAAATTTCAGCACACCAAAAAAAAAAAATAATAATAATAAAAATTAAAAAATAAAGAGAAGACCTTAAAATCTTCCAGAACGAAATGGATAAGAATTGGAAATAGGAAAGAAATCTGACTTTCCAAAAACAACCACAAAAGATAAACAAAAATTGAGTCATGTCTTTAAAATTCTGTGAGAAAAATTATTTTCATCTTAGAATTCTACGCCCAGACAAATTGAGTTAGGATAGATATTCTCAGACATGTGAAATCTCAGAATTTTGCTTCCCATAACCATAATGATATATATAAATTGAGCAATGCTCTAAATAAAACTGTAATATAACCATATTGGACAGACTGAGGTAAAGAGAAATTGTGAGTGGCTGGAGGAGCAGAGAGAAGAGTGTTGCAAACTGTGATAGTCAGCCTCTTAGAGGGGCTGCAATGGCCCAGCCTCCTGCTGTTCATTCCCTTATGTAACTCCCTCCTGCGTTACACTAAAGTTTGTCTGTTTGACAGATAGCATGTGGCAGAAATGTGAGTGCGCCATGCCCAAGATTAGGTTATAAAAATGTACAGTACCTTTTATAACCCCAAAACACCAGCGCCCCTGTGTGGTAGTCAGCTGCTAACTATTAAGAACTCCGTATCCTGTGGCATAGCCCATGCAGGGGAGAAGTGAAGCTTCTTTCCAATAGCCCCAGGAGGGAGCCTTTCGGAAGCAGACTGTCCAGCCCCAGTCAGTTTCAGGCCATGCAGCCCTAATGAATTTATCAAGGGCAACTTCATGGGATACCCTGGGCCAAAACCACCCAGCTATGTGGCTCCCAGGTGCCTGAATCTCAGAAACTGAGAGATAATAAATGATTGCAGTTTTAAGCTATTAGATTCAGGGGGTAGTTTATTATCAAGTAATACGTAACTAACATGAAAGGGAATTGCAAATCCTAGTCTTCCACAATAGAAAGTCAAGTAGAGCAGTGTAAGTTTTATTGTTTTTTCATGGGGTTTTTTTTGTGTGTGTGTGTTTTTTAATTTCTTGGCATAAATACCCGAGATAACTAAAAGATTACAAAATCATGTTATCTGTGGTACAGGACTCTAGCTTTGCGGAAGGAAGGAGACAAATGACTATGATTTTTTTCTTACCATTATTTTTATAACCCATTATTATATTTTAATATTATTTGATTTTTATAAAAATAAATACTGTGTATGTAGAACAGTGCTAAATGGTATGTTCACTTACTACAGGAAATGTAGTTGTCCAATGAACTGACTTGTGCATAACCTTTTAATATAGACAATTTTGCTAGCTTTTACTCTAGTAAGAAATCCACATACACAGATATTGAAGAAATTAAGTAGGAATAATCAGATCTTCTTTCTAGCAATATAACTGACACAAAATAGGTATTTAATAGATGCTAAATATTATTAGTGTTTTCCCCACCGATATTATTATTTTACATTATACAAAGTAATTTTTTAAAAAGATTTTTATTTATTTATTTGACAGACAGGGATCACAAGTAGGCAGAGAGAGAGAGAGGAAACAGGCTTCCCGCTTGAGCAGAGAGCCTGATGCGGAGCTCGATCCCAGGACCCTGAAATCATGACCTGAGCTGAAGGTAGAGGCTTTAACCCACTGAGCCTCCGAGGCGCCCCTATACAAAGTAATATTTAACTCCCCATCCAACCGGCATAAAGGAAGTGGAAACCAGTTGAACTCTGAAAGAACTGAGCACGGTAATTTTAAAATTCTCTTTTAAAAAATAAATTGTATTTTCATAGCAATCCACTGAGTATTCCCTCCCCACCTCCCCCCACCCCAGTCTCCAGTTTTTGATCAGTTAGGTCACTTTTCCCCTCCAACAGCATAGATAATTGAACTGACTTCATGTTTGGTTGAACCAGCAGTAGGGATCTAACAGAATGAATTATTATCTTTCTCTCTGGATCCTTGCCAGAACAATGTGCTGATCCCCTGCCTTCCTATTGAACAGTGCAGCTCTGAGGCTGGTTTGGATAATAAAATAAAAATCCCACACTTCATTTTAGAAGTAACACCCTTAATACTATTTTAGTACAAATAGCAACAATATGACTTTTAAGCACCCCAGCTGGAACCTTGTATTCCAAGCTACTTTATAGTCTGACTCCAGATATAAAATATATATATATGTTTTTTTTTCACATTCAGTATGATTAAAAGACCCTGAGTAGGCAAATCTATTCCAACTATCTCCTCTCATACCAGCAATATCTGACATTTCATTATTGAAAGGTATCTAGAATAGGGTCATCGTTCAAGGTTTCTTAGTAAAATGTACATATCCTTGGGAAGCATAATATTTTAAACAGAAATCCCCATGCCTCAAAATTATATAAGCCCTACTGAAGAAAGAAGGTATTCACGATAAAAGCATTGACCGATCAGTGGAAGAAGAACTGTGTTAGCTCTAATAAGAAATATGCAGGGAGCAGAGAGTTTTCCAAAACGGCAAATAAGCAACCACTACCCAGCCTTGTATTCTAATTGGGCAGATTTTCCATATGGTTAGATACCTTTTTTTTTTTTTTCCCCAACAAACCTCCTGAATTGATACTGTGAAAAAAAGGGATTCAGTATCAGTTGGAGTATCAGGATCAACTGTTTGAACAACTGGGATAGAATCAAATATGCATAAATTAAAATCATTCTGTTGTTAAGGCCTCTCCCAACACCGTGCCATTCTGGTTCATTCCCTCTATCATAGCCATACATCAGTTTCACTCAATAAATTCTACTTTTTAAAGTGCCACACAACTTGCAAAGGTAAGGAAATAATCTGAGAAAACTTTATAATTTAGAATGTAGATGCATTCTTTATTGCCACAGTGGCTTTTCTCAACTGGGAGTTAACAGGTAGCCAGAGACCCTACAAGCTCCTTCCAAAATACATGTTGTCCTTGCAGTTCAATAGGATAGACAGACCATGTTTGTTTCTTTTCTCTCCCTGCAAAGGCACGATTAAAATGACCAGTCAGGGTCAGGGGTGTCACTCTGTCATCTCTCCAGGATCTTCTGGATCTTTTGTCCTTTGCATAAGGACACTTATACAATCAATCTATGATAGTTATTTGACTATTTTTTTGAAAAATGAAATAAATACCTGGAAATCCACCCAAAAGAACAACCATTACTTTGGCCAACAATCTATGTCTAACAATATCATTTCCCAATCATCCAATTTTAGTATATGTGCTGCCGAAGCGAGCACTCATTTCCCAATCATCCTACTGCACTTCTCCCCAACCCAAAGAAACCATGATTCTGAATCCCATGTTCATCTTTCTCTGGTATGTATTTTCATTGTATATATAAAGTTAACTTTGACAGGTTTTAATATTTAAAAATTTTATTTTTAAGTAATCTCTCCACCCAATGAGGGGTTCGAACTCACAATCCAGAGATCAAGAGTTACACATTCTACCAACTAAGTCAGCCACATGCCCCAATTTTTGAAATTTTTAAGCTTTATCATGCAGCATTTAATCTTTCAGAACGTTTTTATTTACTATTATGTTGCTAATATCCAGCCAAATAGTTGCATTTACTGGAACTCATTCCTTTCGACTGCTATATAATACTCCATTATATGACTTAATTTCACTTTCATATTGGTTTTTTACGTTACCACTAACATTATCACTAAGTTCTGTAACTTCAATATTTCAGTGTGAAAAACAGATCATGGGATAAGATCTTTCAACTAAATATTACCTAACTCTCAACAATTACATGGGCAAGACAGACTTACTCACTTTCCATAAAAGCGGAGGTGAAAAGAAAGCTTTTCCTTGTGCCTCCCTTTCATTAACAACAATAACAACAACAGGCAGAGACAAAACAAATCAGTTTTTAAGCAATTCAGTGATTTTAATATCAGGCTGTCTTTTGTTAGGAAAAACAAAAAAAAGGTAACTTTTCCCATCTTCACTTCCAGAAATGTGGCTTCAGGCTTAAATAGCTGGATTTTTTTTTTTTTTTAATGGATCCTACTTTACAGAGGCCTTATAGTTTGTAGACACTGTATTTATGAGCATAAAACTATGAGCTGCCGTTTCTGAAATGAAAGGCATTAAAAAGCTGGACGAACCTCCTGCCAGAGCAGGACCAGCTCCAGATGATTTTATGTGCCAGTGGGCAATGGGGTTTAGTGGCTTGAATACACAGGATCCCAGCTCTCTACTATTGGAGAGCTAATCTTACTAATCTTGGATACAAAACAAGGTCCCACCAGGCTCTTTGATAAAATTGATTAGCATTTCTCTCTGCCTCATCTTGTTAATTGAGATTTTACAAGCTATGATATTGGCCATCATTATAAAAAGCAGGAGAGAGCCTTTGCTCTCAGTCCCTTTATCTTCCCCCCCTCCCAAATTACTGTATTTACTTACAGAAACATGACATGCTGCAGTAAGTAGCACACTTCTGTCTTCATGTACTTCATACGGATCCCGGTGTGCCTCACATTCCTTGGGGCAGGTACTCTGTCTCTCATTATAATTTGACACTAATCAATGATGTTCTATGCATAGAGAGAGGAGAGGGAAGGAAAGAGATGTGGGGAAATACCAGCAGCAGTTCTGGGTAGATTGTGCAAAATACAGCGAGTAACCCACCCTGGGAGTTGAAAAATCCTGGGCTCTGGCCTTATCAGGGATTGTTGCCTAACTGTGTGAATTCCAGGGGAGCACATACCATTAGATCTCATGTTCTTGAACAGAAAAGTCTGCAATGAATAGTACTGGATTCCATGAGATGACTTCTTTCTTTCCTTAGACACTGTACCTATAGCCTAACCGGCCTTCCTTCAGACCGTTGGGCATGAAATGCTCCTTCTCAGAGCTGTCAGAGATCCTGCTTCATCTAGTCTAACATCCCCCACCCCCCACACCAATTCTTCTCTCCCCCTATTCCCTCACACAGCCCTTCCCATGGTTAACCCCAACTCATTCATCAGAACTCACACCAAAAGGCACTTCCTAAGGAAAGATTTCCCTGCTTGCCCTCAACTACATGCTCCCACAGCACTCATCCCTCACCTTCATTATAATTATGCTTAAATCATCCCCCGTAGTTAAATAATCATGTGTTTCATATTGACATCTTTAGCTAGAAATTAAGCTGAGGGTAGTGGCCACATCTGTCTATATTTACTTTTGTACTTTGCCTGTAATAGTCATGCAATAACTGTTTACAGAGTGAAATAGTACATGTACATACACTAAATGTTTTATATAAAATTTCAGGAGATTTATAGGATTTCTAGTATCTAAATCTTTTCCACAAGAATCTCTGGTGATCATTAAATTCCTTTTCAGATGACAAAAAAAAAAAAAAATCCCATGTTTTGCACTAGAAATAAACAAGCAAACACTGAGATTTAAGAAAAGATCAGTGAACAGGAAAATATAAAAGAGAAAGGGAAATATTTTTAAAAATAATTGAAAAGAAGCCCTTAGAGAATTGTTGAAAGTTGCATGCTTATGCCAACATAGATTTCAATTGCTTTCAGCAAAGAAAAGATACTAATTAGTAAAATAATCTTTGTTTCCCAGTTTGAAAGATTACTGTGATTGCTTTCCTCCAGTGCCATGCCAGGCCTTAATGGTTTTAAAGATTAATTGACAGCATGTGAAAACCAACTAGCCAATTAATGGTGGCATGTCACCTAAGTGCACTGAAGAATGTACGTTCACATTGCCTAGGTAGTTAGGTCTTGTTTCTTGTTTCTGTCATCACCATGTGGATATTCTGCATATCTTTTCCCCTTATATAAACTACTTACTGTGTATCAGTTGTTCCTTATAGCAAATTTATAAATTAAACTTATTTTGTGTTTAGTAATGAAAGGTCCACCTGCACCAATTAAAATTCCTAGCACTTCAAAAACTGCTGTATCATTTTCTTAGATATAACATTCACTCAGTACATGATTTTCATGTCTTAATTTTATTTTATAGTGAATTTTAAAATGAAGATTAGTTAATTTTTTAAATTTTATTTATTTATTTGACAGAGAGAGAGAGATCACAAGTAGGCAGAGAGGCAGGCAGAGAGAGGGAGAAGCAGGCTCCCCGGTGAGCAGAGAGCACAACGCGGGGCTGGATCCCAGGAACCCGGGATCATGACCTGAGCTGAAGGCAGAGGCCCAACCCACTGAGCCACCCAGGCACCCCGAAGATTAGTTACTTTAAACCTGCTTATTCAGAGAGTTGTATGACAAAGGATAAGACACGTTCTCAAAGTGCTTCTCTTATAGAAAAAAAAAAAAAAGTATTTTAACCACAGGATCAAGAAAAGCTGTTTTCAGGTTAGAGTATCTTCTTTGCTACAGATGCCATAAATCCTCTTATTTTTTTTTTTTCATGGTTACATGGAGCTGGAAAACACATTGATAGCTCAATCTTATTAAGCATACAATATTTTATAATTAACATTTTGGGGATTGCCTCATCCCTGCTTTATTTTATTCTGCCATCCTCATTTTTCTTTATGACCCTAATTCCTTAATTATTTCATTATCTTCTTATGAATTTATCCTTGGAAATTGCCTAAAATCCTGTGGATAAAAACAAATAAAAATAAATGAGTGAATGACTGAATGAATGAAGGACAAGTAAAGGCAAAACCATTTTCTGTAAGTCAATTCTCTCATTCTACAGTAAGAAGCACTAAAGCACAGAGGTAAACTAATCAGTTTCCCAAATTCCATTTCCTCAGGTTCCTAATTTTCCTCAGGAAATATTCTGAGCTTTTAAAAAGGTCCCAGGAC
This sequence comes from Mustela erminea, assembly GCF_009829155.1. Taxonomy (NCBI): domain Eukaryota; kingdom Metazoa; phylum Chordata; class Mammalia; order Carnivora; family Mustelidae; genus Mustela; species Mustela erminea. Next base: position 48,680,576 of record NC_045623.1, on the reverse strand, counting down.
ATGAAACAGTCATATGCAAATAACCAGTGAATAACCATTGTAGCTGTTAATTTCAACATGTCAAAATATTAGATTTACATCTCTCTATGGATATCAGCATTTAAAAAAGAGGGATGACATCCCTGATTTCATTCTATTAAGGCATTTAAAGCAAGCAGTCCCACACTACTCATTAATCATTCAGGAAGAAGAAGGTTGAGCTATGCAGGCTCATACTAAAACCCCTCATTTCTGGGGCACCTGGGTAGTTCAGTGGGTTAAAGCCTCTGCCTTCCGCTCAGGTCATGATCCCAGGGTCCTGGGATCAAGCCCCGCATTGGACTCTCTGCTCGGCAGGGAGCCTGCTTCTTTTTCTTTCTCTCTCTGCCTGCCTCTCTGCCTACTTGTGATCTCCGTCTGTGAAATAAATAAATAAAATCGTAAAAAAAAAACAACAAAAAAACTCTCATTTCTCTCACTGAAATACGGGCAAGCCAAGCATTGCCAGCCACTGCAGATGTCTTTGAGAGATTTGCTATTTCTTCATCCAATGAAGGGAGCTCTGTATTGAACTCCACATCCATGGAGGTTTTACCTGGCTACAATCCGTGCTTGCCTTAAACCTCTCTGTCACCTACTGTTTGCGCTTGCTACTCATTTCCTCTGGAGCAATGAGCCCTAGCTGATTGGAACAGCAAAATCCTTTCTCATGTTCCAAAGGATTAAGTCATCTCTATATTATCTTCCAGTCCCTACCCTGTTCAATGACTTCTAATATAGGCCAATGAAACACAAGAGGGGTAAAGGGCACACTCATTGGAATGTTCATGGATGTAAAAGAAGAAACATCTGGATCCTGGCTGGGTCTACAGGTACTAACTGGCCATGACCTTCAGGATGTGGTTTAACTTCTCTAGGTCTCAATTTCCTTACCTGTAAAGTAAAAGAGGTTCATCTACAGTAGAAGTTGGCAAACTTTATCTATAAATCCTATAGGGATCTTATTAAGATGCAGTTCCTATTTCAACTGATCTGGGACAGGATCCAAGATTCTGCATTTCTAACAGTCTTCTGGGCTGATTCTGCTGTTACTGATCTGGGAAGTACTTCTGAAGAGCTAAGGAGAGAATCACAAAAGTTCCTTGACTTCATCAGACTATCTAATTTATCTAATTTAAAGATGACTTATTACATAAATAAGAGAACTTTTCCCACTACTACTATTAAAATTCACCTTTTCATCTATTGTGTTTCTATTATATTTAATTGAACTTAATTTTAAACTATTCCTCCTTCTCTCTAAAACTCCTTTGCCCCCAAGGAATAAAATTGATGTGTATTGAACATGATGTACACACATTCCAACATATTCTATGAATTATGAAACTGCCATCAGACCAGTCACCATGACGAAGCTGGATTCAAACCCAGGTCTTCTAACAGTGATATCCCTTAGGATCTCCACCTTCCCCTTCTCCAAAAAAAGGAACCAAGGGATTCCTAACAGAGCTGCTTTTATCCAAATTTCTGTGTTCTGAAAAACTAGAATAGTCATCTTATTCAGAAACAAAGAGTTTAAAAACACATCTAGAGGAAAACAATGGGAAGAAAAATGCTTTGGTGGTCTATGGACATTTAGGATGTAGAACAAATGCCCTCCTTGGGAGTCGTGCTTGTTAATTAAAGATGCAGGCCCACTCAGAGCACATTTGGACTCTGGGGAGGACCAGAAGATATTCTGGAAGGGATTCCAGGAGCAGATTCAGGGCCAAGTCTCTACTGAACCTACACATTTAGTCATGTTGTGACTCATTTTAAGTGACCACACAACCACTTCTTCTATGTGCTAATAACTTACATCTATGAGCATTATTTAGGGGGAAAAATGAGACTCTTCATAGTTCTCTTGATGAATTAACAGACCCCAATTTAAAATTCTATATATGTGTAAGTATTCTTTAATTCCTTTGAGTGAAACATGTGGAACAACTATGAAAGAATGTAACAGGTTATTTATAAAAATGCTTCTGTAGGACTGCTATCTTACCCATAACTCCAGGACTATCCCTGCACTATTCCTGAAGTAATTCCTGCCTGCTCCTCAAATTCTCCATCTCTGCCTATCTCCACAATCCTTATTCCGTAAACTGACATTCCACAAACCTTCTGAGGCCACAGTGATCTGTCTATATTTATGTAAAGCACAAGGAGGAAATACTCCCTTTCTTCTGTCTTTTCTTTTATTCATTTATTTAACAGTTAACAAGCACAGATTTTACCCCAGGCAATATGCTAGCTGCTAGAAAAAGGAATGTATCTTGCTTTTTATTGTTCACCAATGCTATGGTATGTCTCATTTAACCCAGATATGTCCTCATGAAATGATGCTAATACATTCATTTGCAGGTTGATCAAGGAAAGTGACTTTGTCAAGATCAATTTCTCCACAGTGGCAAAATGCAAACTCTTACCTATAACTTCTAAATCATAATTTTGTTCTTAAACCTTATATACTACCTATTTCATACTCTCCATTCCTTGAGTTGGGAGAACTGCCGCATTGATGACAACTTTTGAAGAAAACTTTTTTCACTGTTACTTCTAGAGGTACACTGAAACCTGTACCCCAAAGTGAGAACCCCAAGTAGCATGTGCTCCTAGAAGTTTACTAGGAGCTGTGTAGCCAAAGACAATTCCAGCCACTTAACATTCTCTCCATCTTTCAAGAAGTATATAGGAATACTTTTCAGATAAGACAGCATCTACTCTTTGGAAAATTTCAGTACTTTTGCCAGTGAATCCTACTTAAACCCGGGATTGATTCCCTCTCCTCTCTCCCATGAGTGTTCTGTATTAACAGTGCTGTGTAGACCAAATCAATACATGTTGCCTAGTCCATTTATGAGAGTTTTCTGGAAATATTATGTAGATTTCTAGTGAAATAATTTTTAAAAACTGGTGCTAGCTTTATCTGTCAAGTTCTCTTCCTTTTGCTCCCCACAGAAGAGCTGATCACAGAAAGACTTGCATTCACATGAGCCCACTGGCCTCAGTCATTTGCAATATCCTGACAGCTGCAAAAAGCAGACAATATACTGTCTTCCAGTGAATATGTCCTTCCCATTGAGTATAAAGCATCAATTAAGTCAATTTACTATCATAGAGTGTAAATACAGTCCATATTTAACTGAATTACCTATCCTTCCAAACATTACCTTGGCATAATACCTGTTTTAATTCTTCGTAATTAAAAACTCTAATAAGTATTTGCTGAATGCCTACTATGTGATAGGAAATTTTGTACACTCAAGAAGAACAAAAGGAGACAAACCATAAAAGAAGACTTATAAAAATGATTAAACAAGATAGAGTATTGAAGACATTTTGAAAGCAACATGTGGAAATATAAAAAGTTATTTCTGCAAAACATTGATTTTCTTGAGTTTGAGAGGAAATACAGTTTTAAGCATATTAGCATATACCTTATTCAAGGGGGAAAAAAGGTTTTCATTCTTATGAACCAAAGGTCTGTTTCCTACATTTGTGACCCACCTGGTGTCTGTATTAATTATTGTCTTGGAGAAAACTCATCTGGTGGGTGCTACAATATTTTGTAGAATCTAATCTCTTGCCTACAGAGAGAAATCTTCTTTGAATACAAGGTAGTCTTTGGCAGCAGCACTGAATATGACAAAGCAAATGCAAACTGGGTCTAATAGCTAAAGACTTTTTGACTTTTTAAGATGTTCAATTGAACATTTAAAAGGTTTAGTCTCATATCAGTTCTAGAAAGCCCTCCTGGGGCAGGCTTAAGTAACTATGCCATTAGGCACTCAGCTGCAAATTGCCTATTAAGTCTGACTGAAACTGTAAAATTGCTTTTCACAATGCAAATTAATGTAAATAAGAACAATTGGTTACACATATCACAGGCTATCAAATTGTCGACAGATGATGCATACTTCCCCCCCCCCCCCCCGCTTCTGAATTAACATTACTTTAAAGTTATATTTAGTAGGTCTTAACAGGCTTGGGTGTCCCTGTGATAAATTCCACAAATTCATTATAAGCAGTACATGTGTCCTATGTATGTTATCTATTATATGAAATATAAACCTCTTTTTATCAATGTCTGAGGGCACTTATGCTCAGGTTCAGTGGATATATCACAAAATAATCCATTTAGCCTTAGCTCTCAGGTTACAGTAGCATCATTCAGTTACTAAACATTATTAAAAGCATTTATCTTGTTTTAACAAATGCATTGTAAGAAAAAAGTACAAGATTATAAAGAAGACATAAGTCTTCTTTGAATAGTAATGTGCACAGAAGAACCTTATGGCTATCATACTTATAATTATTATTTTGGAAATTTGCAAGTTATTTAACCTTTTAAACCCTTAGTTTCCAAATCTGTCAAATGAAAGTAGTAACATGCAACTAATGGAAAAAAAAGATTTCATATTGTAATTGCAAGGCCAACTGAGGGAGACTTCTAAGATGTCAGCAGAAAAGGCATAGTTATGCTAAGCAAAATAAGTCTGTCAGAGGAAGACAAATAAGTGATTTCACTCATCTCTGGAATTTAAGAAACAAAACAGATGAAAGGTGAAGAGAAGGAAAAATAAAATAAGACAAAATCAGGGAGACGAACCATAAGAGACTCTTTACTACAGGAAACGAACTGAAGGTTGTTGGAGGGGAGGTGAGTGGGGGAATGGGGTAATTGGGTGATGGGCATTAAGGAAGGCACTTGATAGAATGAGCAGTGGGTGTTGTATGCAACTGATGAATCACTAAATGCTACCTCTGAAACTAGTAATACACTACATGTTAATAAATTTAATTTAAATAAAAACATTTTTAAAAGGCCATATTTTTTTAAAAAGATTTTATTTATTTATTTGACAGAAATCACAAGCCGACGGAGAGGCAGGCAGAGAGAGAGCAGGAAGCAGGCTCCCCACTGAGCAGAGAGCCTGATGTGGGGCTCGATCCCAGAACTCTGGGATCATGACCTGAGCCGAAGGCAGAGGCTTTAACCCTCTGAGCCACCCAGGTGCCCCTAAAAAGCCATATTTTTAACCTTACTTCCATTCAGACGCAATCTGTGGCACCTTATAGGTTACAACCATGTTCTGATGCACGTTCTGAAAAAAGAGTCTTGCACCTCACAAAAAAAATATGAAAATACTCACTACCAATGTTGTTTCCAACCTTTAAGGTTTTAGCCAAAAAATGAAAAAACATAATTTTAATAACTATTGTAATATCTATAATTTTTCAATCAACAGTTATTTTAAGTACCTCCTATTATATCTACTCCATTTTCAGAGCTTCTCCTGTTTGTAGTTTCTTAAAACTAAGCAACTTAAAATTATTAATATTGCAAACAGACATATCTTGGGGTGGCAAAATTTGTTCCCCTACATCCCTTATCTGTCCTTCCATATATATTTTAAGAGGATTCTGGTTAAGTTGACTTGCACTAAAAGAAAAAGAGTAAAATTGGGGGTTGGTAATGTTTAATAACCTGAAGAAATTATTTGAGAGCATGGAACTGGGTTAAAGGTAAAATTGTATCTATTGGTAAAACAAAAGAAAAGCTATATTTTAAGGTTTCATGCTTGGGCATCATTATTCCATCTTCCATGGTTTGGGGAAGATGATGTTCTGAGGACTAGAGATTCTTGTTAAGAATCTATAGTAGGGTCAGTTCTTTCATCTTAATAGTCTCTTAAAACATAAATCTTTAACATTTTTGCCCTTATTGTGACCCTTCTTCTAGTCAGGAATCCAGTCACATTACTTAGAGAAGGATTAAGATTTTTATAAAAGGTATGAAAAAAAAAAAAAAAGGCCGTTAGTTTTAAGCTTCCCAAATGAGGTTATGAGAAACCAATAGGGTTGGCCTAGTGCGAAGTCAAGAATGGAGTTCATGTCATAACAGAAGAATAGATTAGATTGAGAATGAAACTAAATTTCACATAAAAATTTTACTGATTTCAAGCTTTTATACCACTCCTGTGTTTAGTGAAAGGGCAGGACTTGCCCTTATCTGGGAGTGCAACCATTCACGTCTGTCTGGTGTTGTCTACAAATATTCCAGGAGAAATGACAGACTGTGCCCAAGATGTACTATGTACTAACTGATGAACTGAGCCCTAAAGAAATACTGCCCAGAATTGTCCAAAACACCCCCTGGTCCCTGAACACTGAAAATGGGAAAAATTGAAAACCACAGGCAAGGCAGGGTTAGACAAAGCCCCTAGGTCCTTGGAGGAGACCACTCAGTGGTACTCCACTTGCCACCATTCTCACCCCCGAATCATATTACATTTATGCTATTGTAATTTCAAGGTAACATAGTAGTCCAAATACTGAGTTGGATTTACCTTCTGGACCCTATTCCAAAGATAGAACTTTATTGTTGGAATCCTCACTCAAAAACCCTCTTTAATGCCAAATAACTATTTGAATATACTTTCCATTTTAAGCCAAATATTTTGTCATATGCCATACTGACAGTACCTTTAAATGTTTCTGATTATTTTTTAAGGTAATTCTCTTTAGATATAATCCATTCTTGCTTTACCCTGACACTTCAATATTAAAGATATAGTCTGTTATTATGTTATTATCTGGGACTGGTTAATTTTCAATTCTAGAGAATTTCCATTAGTCTCCCTTTATTAAAAAAAAAAAGTTTTACTTTCCTCTGATAAATTTGGTGTTATTTATTCATACACAAAATTTGCTAATATACTAAAGGTAATTTCAAATAGTTTCATTCTCACATGTCTACCCTTGAAAGAATATCAAAACCTGAATCTAACCGAAAGAGTTAAAAAATGACTAATTTCAGCAAATATGAAGCCAGTATCAAAGTCTGGGGCAATTTGCCAATTGATTACACATGCATCATTTTAAAAATAAAAAGTGAGCTCTGAAACATAATTTGTATCCATTTTTAATATAAGAATTGAAAATGATACTTTATCCTTTAATACTTAGATTTTAGGAAATGTAGAAAATTCTCTATAACTGTTTCTTACTCTGAAAATCAACTAAATTCAATTTCTACCCATTATTAACTAAATAACAGTCCAAAGTATTTTACATACAGCTGTATCTTATTTGTTTTTTTTAATTTTATTTATTTTTCTTTGTTGTTATGGTATTCTGTGATACCTCAGGTTTAGCTTATTGTCATTATTAATGAGATATTTTTCTCTGGGTATTTAATTATTCTTCTGATGTAAACTTTATTTTCATATAATACATTTTTATATAAAATATGACAATACAAAGATAAAAAAATGCAAAGCATTGATAATACTAATGCCCAGAGGAAAACTACTATTAATAAATATTCTATATTCCATATATTTATATAATATAAATGTATTCCAATTATATCATATAAATGCATATGTACCCATATCTTAATACACATCAATACATATATACAGGGCAAATTGAAATTAAATTCAACATGATGTTATTTTCTCTCCTCTTAAAAACTTCATTTTTGTAACCTCCAATGAGACAATTAAGTAAATGTATGGCTTATGATATGTAAGAAACCCCTAAAAATTTAATTCATTCATCCAACTACTATTATAAAATAACACAACCTTGTGCTACATTTTCATCCAAGATATGTTATATAAAAATAATAAAGTTTTCTGGGAGGAGCAAGATGTCAGAGGAGAAGGAGGACCTAAATGTTGTCAGGTTGCAGGAATTCAGCTGGATAGTTACCAGACCATTCTGAACACCTACAAACTTAACAGAAGATCAAAGAGAAGAAGAGAAGCAATTCTAGGAAAAGAAAAGTGACCACTTTCTGGAAGTTAGGACATGCAGAGTAGTGAATCTGAGGCAATGTAGGGGAAGATAGACCTTGGGGGGATGGACTAGCTCCCAGCAAGTGGAAGAGCAGTGGAACACAAAATCAGAACATTTAGGAGTCTGTTCCATTGAGGGATGCTGCTCCAGAGTCTAAGCGGTGGGGGATGGGGGAGGAGAGCCCTTGTAGGAACAGTGGAGTCAAAGGATCTATGGGGTCACAAGAAAGATCAGGGGTGTCTGAGTGTGGCAGAGCTCCCAGGTATCAGAGTGAGGAAGCTGGCTGCAGAGACAGAGCTGAGGAGATAGCTCTCAGCTTGGAGTTACCTTAAACCATGATCCAAGGCATATTCAGGCCACTGCTCTTTAAGCAGGGACCCCACAATTGGCAGATCTGGGGAGGTCCCCTCCTTCCTCCTCTGGAAGAAACGGCACAGTAGTGTGTTGCAGGAATCAGCTGGGTTTGGAGACATTAAACAGGGTTGTGTGCCAAGATAGAAATGCTTGGTTACAGGCCAGGTAAGCACAGAGTGCTGCCAGAGACCAGAGAGACAGGGGTGATTGATTGCTTTTCTCTGAGGTCACACTGAGGAGTGGGGCCTGGACATGTCAGTTCCTACAGAGCTGGAGATTGGAGGCTGCATTTTCATTCTCATCCTCCAAAACTGTATGGAAAACAGTCAAGGAACAAAAGCTCCCAAGAGCAAAACCGAGCAGATTACTTAGCCTGGCCCCTGGCAAGGGGGCTGCAATTCTACTTTGGGCAAAGACATTTAAGAATCACTGCAACAGGCCCCTCCCCCAGAAGATTAGTAAGAACATCCAGCCAAGACCAAGTTCACCATTCAATGAGAACTGTGGAACTCCAGAGCTCTTTTCCATGATTCTTCAGTCTTTCAAAGTTAAATTTTTTTAATTTTATTTTTTTCTTATTCTATTTTGTTACTTTTTTCTCTTTGCTATTTTTAACATTTTTTAACTCTTTTATCACTATCTTTTAAAATTTTTTTTGACTTTTCATTGTTATAGTCATATTCTATTCCTTCATTATATTTAACCTTATTTTTTGTTTTGTTTTTTTTTCTTTAAAATTTTGGGATACAGTTTCTTCTAACAGATCAAAATATACACTAAATCTAGCACATAGCTTTGTTATTGTGTCCAGCCTGATCACATTCTTTCTTATTTTTTTCTTTTTTCAACTAATTTCTTATCTTATCAATTCTGTTTTTTAGAATCTTTTTTAAATTTTCATTTTACACTCATATACCAACCTTTTCTCGTGTTTACCCTTATTTTTGTATATATATGTTTTTTCTTCCTTTAAGATTTTGGGAGGCAGTTTCTTCTAACAGACCAAAATACAACCAAAATCAAGTGTCTGGCTCTCTTCTATTCATCAGATATAGATAGATATAGATATAGATATAGATTTATTTATTTATTTATTTTAGTTTTTGTTTGTCCTGGAAGATTTTTATCTCTCCTTCTATTTTTATTGACAGCCTAGCTGGATATAGTATTCTTGGCTGCATAATTTCTTGTTTAGTGCTCTGGATATATCATGCCACTCCTTTCTTTTTTTTTTTTTTTTTTTTTTTTTTTTATGCCACTCCTTTCTGGCCTGCCAGGTCTCTGTGGATAGGTTTGCTGCCAGTCTAATATTTCTACCTTTGTATATGTGTGTGTGTGTGTGTGTGTGAGTGTATTTTAAAAATTTTATATATTTATGTATAAATATATATATATGTATGTATATATATATATATATACATATATATATATATACATATATATATACATACATATATATATATAGTTTCATTTTGTTTTGTTTTTTTCTCTCTCTTCTCTCCCCAGTTTTGGGTCTCTTCCAATTTGGTTAGTATATATTTTTATGAGTTTGTTGCCACCCTTCTAGTACTTTGTTCTATCATTCATCTATTCTTTTTTTTTTTTTAAGATTTTATTTATTTATTTGACAGACAGAGATCACAAGTAGGCAGAGAGGCAGGCAGAGAGAGAGAGAGAGAAAGAGGGAAGCAGGCTTCCTGCGGATAGAGAGCCCGATGCGGGGCTCGATCCCAGGACCCTGAGATCATGACCCGAGCCGAAGGCAGCAGCCCAAACCACTGAGCCACCCAGGCGCCCCTCATTCATCTATTCTTATCTGGATGAAATGCCAAGGTGGAAAAACTCATCTCAAAAATAAAAAAGAGGTAGTACCAACAACTAGGGACCTAATCTGTATGGACATTAGTAAGATCTTAGATCTGGAGTTCAGAATAAAGATTATCAAGGTTCTAGTTGGGCTCAAAAAAATCTTGGAAGATGCTAGAGAATCCCTTTATAGAATAACAAAATCCCTTTTTGGAAAATTAAAAGAACTAAAATGTAATCAAGTTGAAATAAAAAAAAACTATCAATGAGGTGCAATAAAAAATGGAGGCGCTTACTGCTAGGATAAATGAGGCAGTAGAAAGAATTAGTGATATAGAAGACCAAATAATGGAGAATAAAGAAGCTGAGAAAAAGAGAGATAAACAACTACTGGGGAGGGGAACATCTGAGAGATAAGTAATACCATAAGGTGAAACAATATTAGAATAATTGGGATCCCAGAATAAGAAGAAAGAGAGAGAGGAGCAGAGGTATATTGCAGCAAATTTTAGGAGAGAATTTCCCTAATTTGTTGAAGGGAATAATCATAAAAATCCAGGTGGCGTGGAGAATCCCCCCTCAAAATCAATAAAAGTAGGTTAACTCCCTGTCATCTAATAGTAAAACTTACAAGTCTCAGAAACAGAGAGAAAATCCTGAAAATAGCTCTGGACAAAATGTCTGTAACCTACAATGGTAGAAATATTAGATTGGCAGAAGACCTAACCACAGAGACCTGACAGGCTATAAAGGACTGGCATGATATATCCGGAGCACTAAACAAGAAAATTATGCAACCAAGAATATTATATCCACCTAGGCTGTCTTTGAAAATAGAAAGGGAGATAAAAATGTTCCAGGACAAACAAAACTAAAATAATTTGCAAACGCCAAACCAGTCCTACAGGAAATATTGAAAAGGATCCTCTAAGCAAAGAAAAAGTCTAAAAGTAACATAGACCAGAAAGGAACAGAGACAATATACAGTAACAGTCACCTTACAGGCAATATAATGGCATGAAACGCAAACTTTCAATAGTTACCCTGAATACAAATAGGCTAAATGCCCCAACCAAAAGGCACAGTTTAATCAGATCTGATGAAAGAACAAGAACCATTGATATGCTGTTTCCAAGGACTCATTTTAGACCCAAAGACATCTCTAGATTTAAAGTGAGGGGTTGGAAAACCATTTACCATGCTAATGGACATCAAAAGAAAGCTGGAGTGGCAATCCTTATATCAGATAAGTTAGATTTTAAACCAAAGACTATAATAAGAGATGAGGAAGGATAACATAAGATAGGCCTATCCAATAAGAAGACCTAACAATTTTAAATACTATGGTCCTAACACAGAAGCAACCAATTATATAAGCCAATTAATAACAAAATAATAATAAAAAAAACACATCAATAATAATACAATAGTGGTAGGGGATTTTAACAACCTCTTCACTGAAATGGACAGGTCATCCAAGCAAAAGACCACAAGGAAATAAAGGCTTTAAATGACACATTGGACCAGATAGACATCACAGATATATTCAGGACATTCCATCCCAAAGCAATAGAATACATATACACTCTAGTGAACATGGAATATTCTCCAGAATGGATCACATCCTGGGTAACAAATCAGGTCTCAACTGGTACCAAAAGATTGGGATCATTCCTCGCATACTTTCAGACCACAGTTCTCTAAAGTTAGAACTCAACCACAAGAGAAAAGTTGGAAAGACTCAAACACATGGAGACTAAAGAGCATCCTACTAAAGAATGAATGGGTCAACCAGAAAATTAAGGAAGAATTGAAAAAATTCATGGAAACAAATGAAAATGAAAACACAACTGTTCAAAATCTGTGGATACAGCAAAGGCAGTCCTGAGAGGAAAATATATAGCCATACAAGGCTTTCTCAAGAAATAAGAATGGTCTCAAATACACAACCTAACCCTACACCTAAGGGAACTGGAGAAAGTACAGCAAAGAAAGCCTAAACCCAGCAGGAAAAGAGAAATCATAAAGATCAGAGCAGAAATCAATAAAATAGAAACCAACAGTAGAATAGATCAATGGAACTAAGAGCTGGTTCTTTGAAAGAATTAATAAAATTGATAACCCCCTGGCCAGACTTAACAGAAAGATAAGAGAAAAGACCCAAGTAAATAAAATCATGAATGAAAGAGGAGAGATCACAACCAACACCAAAGAAATGCAAAGAATTATAAGAACACACTATGAGCAACTCTACACCAGCAAATTTGACAATCTGGAAGAAATGGATGCATTCCTAGAGACATATAAACTAACAAAACTGAACCAGGAAGAAGCACAAAACCTGAACAGAGAGCCTAGGGCCAGACAGCTTCCAGTGCCAGGAAGCTGTCTGGGGGAATTTTACCAAACATTTGAAGAAGAATTAATACCTATTCTCCTGAAACTGTTCCAAAAAATAGAAATGGAAGGAAAACTTCCAAATTCATTTTATGAGGTCAGCTTCACCTTGATCCCAAAACCAGAAAAAGACCCCACCAAAAAGGAGAATTCTAGACCTCAAACTCTATTACAAAGCTGCACTCAACAAGACAGTATGGTTCTGGCACAAAAACAGACACGTAGATAAATGCAACAGAATAGAGAGCCCAGAAATGGACCCTCAACTCTATGGTCAACTCATCTTTGACAAAGCAGGAAAGAATGTCCAATGGGAAAAAGACCGTTTCTTCAACAAATGATGTTGGGAAAACTAGACAACCACATGCAGAAAAATGAAACTGGACCATTTCCTTATACCACACACAAAAATAGACTCAAAAATGGATGAAAGACCTCAATGTGAGTCAGGAATCTATCAAAATCCTTGAAGAGAACACAGGCAGCAACCTCTTCGATCTTAGCCACAGCAATTTATTTCTAGACACATTGCCAAAGGCAAGGGAAGCAAGGGGAAAAATGAACTACTGGGACTTCATCAAGATCAAAAGATTTGTCCAGCAAAGGAAACAGTCAACAAAACCAAAAGACAACTGAAAGAATGGGAAAAGATATTTGCAAATAACATATCAGATAAAGGGCTAGTATCCAAAAAAAATTTTTTAAAGATTTTATTTATTTACCTGACAGACAGAGATCACAAGTAGGCAGAGAGGCAGGCAGAGAGAGAGGAGGAAGCAGGCTCTCCGCGGAGCAGAGAGCCAGATGTGGGGCTCGATCCCAGGACCCTGGGATCATGACCTGACCTGAAGGCAGAGGCTTTAACAAACTGAGCTACCCAGGTGCCTCCTAGTATCCAAAATTTATAAGGAAATTATCAAACTCAACACCCAAAGAACAAATAATCCAATCAAGAAATGGGCAAAAGACATGAACAGACATTTCTGCAAAGAAGACATCGAGGGCCAACAGACATGTGAAAAAGTGCTCCACATCACTCAGCATCAGGGAAATACAAATCAAAACCACAATGAGATACCACCTCACACCAGTCAGAATAGCTAAAATTAACAAGTCAGAAAATAACAGATTCTGGCAAGGATGCAGAGAAAGGGGAACCCTCCTACACTGTTGGTGGGAATGCGAACTGGTACAGCCACTATGGAAAACAGTAGGAAGGTTCCTCAAAAAGTTGAAAATAGAGCTACCCTATGACCCAGCAACTGGGTATTTACCCTAAAGATACAAATGTATTGATCCGAAGAGGCACGTGCATCCAAATGTTTATAGCAACAATTCCCACAGTAGCCAAACTATGGAAAGAACCTAGGTGTCTAGGTTCTATAAAAAATATATTTTTTTTATCCTATATGTATACCCCACATCCTCTTCATCCATTCCTCTGTTGGTGGACACCTAGGTTCTTTCCATATATATATATTTATCCTATATGTATACCTCACATCCTCTCTCTCTCTCTCTCTCTCTGTGTGTGTGTGTGTGTGTGTGTGTGTGTGTATATATACATATATATGGACATATATACATACATACAATGGAATACTATGCAGCCATCCCAAACCCCCAAACATTGCCATTTGCAATGATATGGGTGGAACTAGAGGATATTATGCTAAGTGAAATAAGTCAATCAGAGAAAGACAATTATCATATGATCTCTCTGATATGAGGAATTTGAGAGGCAGGGCAGGGTTTTGTGGGGGTAAGGGAGGGAAAAAATGAAACAATATGGGACCAGGTTGGGAGACAAACCACGAGACTCTTAATCTCAGGAAACAAACTGAGGTTGCTGGGGGATGTGGGGAAGGATGAAGTTGCTGGGTTATGGACATTGGGGAGGGTATGTGCTATGATGAGTACTGTAAACTGTGTACGACTGATGATTCACAGAACTGTACTCCTGAAGCAAATAATACATTATATGTTAATAAATAATAACAAAGTTTCCAAAAATACAAAGATATTAATTAAATATTTTGAGGTATATGATTTTCTTTTTAAAGAAAGATAATTGAGAAATTTTCTGTTTCACTATATTGGCTTGTCTTATCTGATGGAGATTTCACTGACTTCATCCCACTCCATCCTTGGAAAAGTCAGTTGGGGAAGTACCTCCAAATTGTTATATATATTAAACTTTCAATTCTTTCAATTTTCTTCCAGATCTGGTGACAACTCTCCAAACTATTTTTTTCTTATTTTTCTCCCTCCTATTTAATTAGATGTCACAGATAACCAAAACTTGACTATCTAGATCCCACCGGGACTCTCTGTTGCCTTTAAGCTGGCCTTTTTGTCAGGACATTAAGAAAGTTTGCAAGTGGAAGCCCAGTGATGTTGAAGGTCACACCACTGTAGCAGACCTGATAGGGACTGGTGTTTTCTTGGACCAGTCACTATCTGAAGCAGTAAGAAAGTTTGCTGAAATGCTCAGATATGCACATCCTTTTTTAAGGAATAACAATAACTGTGGATAACTGCAAAAGCAAACAAACAAAAAAACAAACCCATTATCATCCTAATTTGAGAGCTTCAAAAAACTCAATAATCCATGTTGCATAACCAAAAGATTTTCCATTACCAACCAGCATCTCAGAATTCACTGGACTGTTTATCCACACGTTTCAATTACCAGCTCTTTAAAATATTTAATGTTTATATTTCTTTTTTCATTTTAGGTATATCTCTTCTAGGATGCCCAAATGCTCTGAAACCTCTGATCTTTGTCACCATCTGTGAAAGAATGCTTCAACTTGTTTTATAGGAACAACTCCAAGAGTCCTCCAGACACTATTTTTAGACCCTATTTTGACCTGCTCAAGAGGTTTCTGATCACCTTTGACTTGACCAGCATTAAATGATATTTGCCTTGAATAACAGAGGAGACTGACAAATTGAACTTTATGGGAGCCTAGTACTCCAAGAACAGAAATATTAATTCTCCCACCCTTCCATATGCACACCTGTTGTGTTCTAGAAAATGCTAGCCGTCTCATCAGCTAACCAGCTAACTGCTAACTGAAAGGATTGCCCTTCCCTAAAATAGTCCCAGGAAGCTACACCTCCGTCCTTTTTTAATAACTCAGGTAACACCTTTCTCCTTTCCTCAAGTTTCCTTTGTTTATTTACCTTCATTAACCCCAGTCCCCTTCTTTTTTAGGCAATGTTCCTCATAAGTGAACATTATCCCTACTGTGACAACCTGAATGAAATGATCTCCTAGTGTCCAGTTCACTGCATATGATTTATGATCAGAAGGCCAAAGTCAATATATAGTTCTATATGCTGTTAACATAACCCTGAGGTTATATTAGGTATTGCTTTGTTCTGCCACTCACTTGTCATGTAATCCTACCATAAATACATCATCTTCTTCTTCATGTATCACATTTGAAAAAAGTGACAAAGGAGTGTCTATTTACCCAATGTACACAGACAATTATCAGATCCTTTCTGGCAGTCTAGTCCATAATACTAATAGTCACTCTTTATTAAATATGCCCTAAACAAATCTTTTTAGAGCATTTTCTACTCAATTTTCATTAAAAAAAAAAAGAATTGAATCACTTTATATAAAATTGAAAGGATTAAGGATTTTTTTCTGTCCCCACTCTTTTCAAAACCTGATATAAACACATTCCCTCTTACTAAGATCTTGTTTATAACAAGCCACGATTAGCAAGAAGGCAACAGGTGCTAAGACTCAAGGTAAAAGAAGAGACTGAGTCACTTTCAGAGCAATAACCAAAGATTGTTTAGTATCATAGCGCAAAGGCAACAGTCTGAAAGAGGATACATCTTGGCAGAAGTAAAAACCAATCTTGCAAATGAGCTAGGCACAAAATTGAAAGCATTCTAAATAGGCTCATTTTATCCTAAATTTAGGGCCCAAATAGACTGCAAGTAGCCAGAAATGACCTAGAGCTAGAAGTTGAGAGAAATAAGCACTCTAGAGCAGAGCAGAAGAATTAAAGAAACCGATGAGAAGAGGTTAAGGGCATTGAGCTGCTTTGCAGGTAACGAGGATGGTACTGAGCTTGGAGACTGATGGACTCCAGAAGAGCTGAGATAACAAAAGTGAATAAAGTAGAAAAGCTATTTAGAAGCCCAAGTTCCCTGAGGACTCCTTATGAATAGGAAATTTCACCCCAAACCAAAGAAAGGCTATTGTGTTTCTTCTGGATTTCTGGTTTGTCCACTAATAATAAGAGCATTTAATAGTAAATAGTATCCTTACTCCCTTCCACTAGTCAAAATATTCGTAGGGGATTTTAAGTCCATTCAGGCCTGCCTCTAAAACATCATTCATTAATTTATTTATTCATTCATTCATTCATTCATTCTTCTTTTCTCCTTTTTTCCCCTTTTCTCTCTCTTCTCTCTCTTTCCTCATGTGCATGCTCTCTTTCTTATTTCTTCTTTCTTAATTTATATTATGTTTTTTTTCTCGTCACCATTGGTTATTCCATCTTTTGTCTCAAGCAGTCATCAGTTTCTAAGTCACCTGGTTTTAATAAAGAATAAGTGAATTCAGAGTTCACACAAGTAAAACCAGCAGAATAAATTCTATTAGTTCTCTTATGAGAACTGCCCTGCAGTCCTTGAAAGGCACATTTCACAGAGCAGTTTTCTGCACAAAGCTTGTGATGTGTCAGCATAGGGTTATTTATTTACAATCGTATTTCCTTGCTAAGGTGAAAGGTAAGTAAGGAATGAAAGCAATTATCGCAGTTTTTTTCCACTAGGACTGTCAGTGCAAAGTGCCCCTGTGACACAGCCTGACACTTTTAATGAATTCCCAGGGTTATGCGACAATGCTACTAACACCCACCTCTGTCACTCAGAGGTAGGGATTTTCCTTCCATTCTTGAGCTTGGATACTAACATTCATTGTCCCGGTTAATGAGGATCTGACTTTGTATTCTGGAATGGGGCACTTTAATAATGTGTCTCCACAGATCACACTGACAAACTCTTAAAGTGTGATTCAGGCAAAGCTGATTCCAAATACAAAGTTTAATAATACTTCAGTGGAACACGCTTAGAGGCTTTTTTGTTCATAGATATAGTTGCACATATTGAAAAGTGGAAAGGCCCATAGTTAAATTTACCACTTTCTCTTTGCATAAGTCCATTTCTATTTGTGCACTTGTTTACCTCTTTACTGACAGGGATTTCTGAAAAATTGTTTTGTTGAACTCTGGCAGAAAGGCATGGCTGCCTAGCACTATTTTATAGTGCTGGGAGAGGAAAGGAAATAGCCTCTACAAGTAATAGGCCCTTCGTTTCCTACTCAAATCTGGTTTGAAAGAGTTTCCACACAATCTGTTTTGTTATGAGAGACCAAAAAAAGTGATGGGCAGGATATAAGGTCTGAGCAAACACAGGAAAACAGGGTTTTCAGGATTTAAACTCATAGTATGAGCACTGGATGTGGTTGCCAGCATGAGTTACAATAGATCTTCAGTATCTCAAGAAGAAGACATATAGTATATGGAAGGCCTACAAGTCTGTTTATGGAGGGCAGGTAGCAGAAGGCTAAGGAATTGAGGGTGGTCATGAAAGAGGTGGTGGTAAATGCTGCCTTAGTTTAGAAAAGTCTAATTCAGGGGATTCACTGCAGTAAGTGAGCTAGGGCAGGGAAAGTCCAAGTAGTGCATAATATTAACACAGATGTGCAGCCTTGGTCAGATTTTAAGTTCTTAGTCCATTCAGAGCAAATAGCACCCAAGATATGTAGGGATCATACCCAGTAGGGTCCAGCTAGAAAAAGCTATGGAGAGTGTCTAACCCTTGAAAGTGAACTGAGGGCAAGAAAGGGACTTCAGTACCAGTGGAAAAATTCAATACCAAATTTCAGAACCAAGTTAGAAGCCCTGTGATCATGCCTTGATGAAGAAGAGGCATCAGAGAGGAAAGAACAAAAGAGTTGGCAAGTGGGTTAAATTTAAAATAAAATGCTCATTAAGCAAATTGATCAGTAAGCAAACAGGTGTGAGGTTAAATGACTTTGGCAAAGTGGACTTTTCCCAGGTGCAGAGAGAGAAAAAGGGCAAACTATAATTTGCTAAGCCCACAGGTGCCTGGAACAAAATCAGATCACAGGCAGCAAAATGAGTTCCATGTCACACGGGCTGAGGAGCTCACGTAGCTTACTATGATCAATGTTGGTAAGAAACTGAGTGAATCTCAATGTACTGGTAGAAGGCATTCATAATTAAAATAAAATGGCGGGGAGGCAGGGACTAATTGACAACTGAAGTCATCATATGATGCTCAGAAACAAACTCTAGTGAGTCAGTTCAGCCTAATAAAAGTATTGTAAAGATATAGTCTCTACTCCCACTGCCTTTAGGACAACAAAAACACAGTTCTTAACAACCCCCACCATACATACACACTTAATTGTCATATATTCACACCATGTTTATTACCTTTATTTTATACATGAGAAAAATCAATGGACAGAATGTTTTTCCAAAGATCCCATGGCAGAACCATGATTTAACATCAAGTAACCTAACTTCTGGAAGGCACTCTCAAAATAAAGCAATTAACAAATAAGAAAATAGGAAAGATAATGTTTAAGGACACACATTCAACACAGTAAAAGAAGTTACAGTTTTGGATCTTTTTGACAATTCAAGACAAGTTTCCTATACTCCCCAAGTTGTTGACCTGTGTAAACGGAATATTCTGCAAACCCCACCATTTTATAGATCATACTTAAAATTCACTTTTCCTCCAAGGGATAAGTAAGAATGTAGTGGTGATGAACAAGGCAAGAAAAGACATGACTATTAGTCAATGGAAGATTTGGATATCACTAAAAAGATAACAATTTGTTCTTTCTTGGTAAAACATGAACATGTAATTCTTGTGTAGAACTATTCCCTCAGCTGTCTTGCACCCACACCATGATAAGAATTTGAGTATGATGGAATTTCATCATTGAAAGTTTCTGGCTTTGGAATAGCCATCTTTGAGTTTATATCCTGTATCTACTATTTACTACTGGGAACATCACTTGTACTCTCAAGCCTTCATTTCCTGATCTTTGTAACATGCATAATTTAGTCTAACTCAAAATTTTTGTGGGAGGAATAAATGAGAGATTATAGTGGGTCTAGTGTTATCCCTAGCAGGTAGTAAGTTGGTAGGTATTAAATAAATGTGAGTTCCTTTTCCTCGCCTCAACTCCCTTCCATGAAACTTATTTGAAGTTTTAGCAGTCTGTACAAAGCTGGAAAACTCTAAAAATCCTGAAGCTTGGTACAGACTTGCAAGTTAGGATCCCTTTTTAAAAGGTGAGTTATTTGAGAAATTTTCTTCCATTCAAGGGCTACTCTATTTGGTTGCACAGTTTATGCCCTGCAGACAACATCATATCTGAAAGGGAATCAATCACTCATATGGTAGACCTCATCCATTTGTTTATTTTCAACAATTTACTGACAGATTTAACAGCAACGTCTTGTTCCAGAAAAATATATCACAACAATTTTCTAACAGAAGTAAAATGTCTTGAGACATGGGTGTTTCAGGTGTCCAAATGTGCTTTATGTACAGCAGAGACTTTGAACCGTGCTTTGCTTGAATGTTTTACATTTCCTTTTCATACAGCCTAAAATTCCACCAAGTAGAGATTCACTTGGTTTAATACACATCCCTTAAAATGCTTATGTAGTGAAAAGTATTAATTCTAAATCATTTCTGCTTGCCGCATTTAGGCTTTGTGTTTACTACCCCGGGATATCTTTGGGGGGATATGTTTCTAAATCTCTGGAAGGATATATTATCTCTAGTTTCCAGGTCTACTTGCTATTCAAATACATCAGAAGGCCCAGACTATGAAGGGATATGAGAAATCCATGGGGAATTATCTTTCAGAATCATCCACCACAAAGTCATGAGTGTAATAATACTATTACAGGAGAGTAAAGAATTGGGACCAATAAATTCAATATTGTGCACTCTGCCTAATATTCCTACTACGTTTAAGTCTGTATGATTGTCATAATGTAAAAATGTATGAGAGATTCTAGGCCATGATCATTATTAGAGCCCAAGTACAAAATGTTTTTTAACTTGCAATTTGTCAATGTCATTAAATATAAAGTACCTGTAATGACCCATGAAGAAGTATAGTGTTATTTTAAAGTCATTATTATTTTAATGATTCATTGTTAATGTATATGGCAAACTTTAGGGGAACCATTAAAATATTTTTTAAAAAAGTGTAATGAATAGACTAAGTGAAAAGAGAAAAGGGAATTATAAAAAATACACAATTAAAACCAGAGAAGGCAGAAAAAGAATGGAAGACAGAAAAAAATTGTTACAAATAAGACAGATATTAAATCATTTATATCAACCATATGTTTTCTATAAAAAACTCACTTTGCAATCATATGTTGGATAAAAGACTTGTATCCAAATGATACAAAGTACTCTTAAAACTCAATAATGAGAAAATAAACAACCCAATAAAAATGGATGAAAGATATGAATATATCTTACCAAAGAGATACATGATGATAAATAAGGATATAAAAAGATGCGCAAACTTGTATGTCATCAGAAAATTGCAAATAAAACAATGGGATACCACTACACACTTATTAAAATGACCAAAATCTAGAGCACTGACAGTATCAAATACTGACAAGGCTATGGAGAAACAGGAATTTTAACTTACTGATGGTGGGAATGCAAAATGATTTAGCCATTTTGGAAGATATTTTGGAAGTTTTTTACAAAGCTAAACATAAACTTATCATATGATCTATCAATAATGCTTATAAGTATATGTCCAAATAAATTAAAATATATGACCAAATGAGAACCTGCACATGAATAGCTATATTAACTTTAGTTATAATTTCCAAAAATTGGAAGCAACTGTGATGTCCTTTAATAGGTGAATGAATAAACAAACTGCAGTACATCCATGAAATGGAACATTATTGAGTGATGAAAAGAAATGAGATATCAAGCTACAAGATGACATGGAGGAACTTTAAATCCATATTACTAAGTGAAAGAAGCTAGTTTGAAAACGTGTTATACTATATGATTCCAGCTACATGACATTCTGAAAAAGGAAAAAAACTGTAGGGAAAATTAAAGATCAGTGGTTGCCAGGGGTTTGGGGATGAGTGGGGAGTGATAAACAAGTGAAGCACGGGGTATGTTTAGGACTATTGAATTATTCCATGCAATACTATAATGTTGAAAATATGACCTACATTGGCCAAAACCCATAGAACTGTACAACACAAAGAGAACTCTAAACTATGGATTTTAATTAATAATAATGTATCTCTATTGACTCATTAATTGTAACAAATACACCATACTAATGCAAGGTGTTAATAATAGGGGAAAATTTGGTAGGGAGAAAGGGGACATATGAGAACTCCATATACTTTCTACAAAATTTTTTTCTTAAATCTGAAACTATTCTAAAAATTAAAAGTTATTTAAGGGATGCCTGGGTGGCTCAGTCCATTAAATGCCTGCTTTTGGCTCAGGTCATGACCCAAGGTCCTGGGATCAAGTCTCACATCAGGCTCCTTGCTTAGCGGGGACCCTGCTTCTCCCTCTGCCTGCCACTCCCCCTGCTGTGTGTGCACTCTCACTTTCTCTCTCTACCTGACAAATAAATAAATAAAACCTTTAAAAAAAAAAAAAGCTACTTAAAATTAAATTAAACAGGGATGACTGGGTGGCTCAGTTGGTTAAGTATCTGCCTTTGACTCAGATTATGATCTCAGTGTCCTGGGATCCAGCCCTGCGCCAGGCTCCCTGCTCCATAGGCAATCTGTTTCTCTCTCTGCCCTTCCTCCCACTCATTCTCTCTCTCTCTCTCTCTCTGTGTCTCTCAAGTAAATGAATAAAATTTTTTAAAAAATAAAATTATATTAAACACACATTTTAAAATTTATTCTTTAATGTCTCTCCCCTTCTAGACTATAAGCTAAATATGAATTATAGTTCAATAGTTGATAAATAAATATATGCCAAATAAATTAATAAAAGACCAAAATGTAACATAAATATCATTTATTATTTCCAGGTAATCCCAAGTAAAAGCCCATAAAATGTTACCTTCATTTGGATGCTCACCCTTTACTGCTTTTGAGTCCTCTTGGGAATGTCAAACACACAGATATAATCTTGCCAAGCTACTTGCGAAGTCTTGCCTCAAAGTAATCAGTAATAACGCTTAACAGGAAATTATATGTAATGACTATTAAGTCAGTATATAGCATATGGAAGGTGAAAATTTCATAAATTATTAAGCTCCATTTTTTTTTGTCTTATGATGACTAAAGATATGGGGAATCTTCTTAATCCAGCTTCTCTACTGAGCTCTGCTGAAAGCCTTCTAACACGGTTCTTTCAGTGACCGCAGAACTATCATTGAAATTTCCTCTAAATCGTTGTTGCATACCATCTTGATATAATCATCAGCTCTATGATCAGTTATGAATAATATAGAGCCCAGCTCTCCCGTTCACACACACAACCTTGACAAAGAAAAAATAAAACCCTGCAAGTTTGTTCTTCCTGTAACTTTCTTTTCACCTCCATGAATATTTTTCTCTATATTTTAGTAGTTTTGTTTTGTTTTTAATTATTTGGACTTGTTTTGCTTCTACTTTTTGTTCTCTTGCAGGACATTTTGCTTTATCAATCAAGACTTTGCCCCTCCCCCACCTCCATGAAAACCTGTAGTTCACAAGAACATCCTGCCCTAAACCTGTAACATCAATCAAGCCAAAATAACCTCCAGTTGTTTTATATGTACTTCAATACATATTACATTTACTTGTTCCATGTGCATGCATTTGTGTAGCTACATGAAAATAAGAAAAATCCTGATTTTGGACTAGAGTGAACTTCAGACATTAACTGGTACACCCTTTTCCAAAAATAAAGCCCTGACTGAAGTAAAGTCACATGAACAGATAATGAGAGATCCTGAATTATAATCATGGATTTCTGTTTACCAGTCCAACACTCATTCTATAATTATTCTGAAATTAGACTCTACATTTCTAGGTGGTATAAGCATTACGTACTCTGGATGGAAGTAAAGATTATTTTCATTTCCATTCTGTCTATGGAATTTTCAAGTGGAAGTAAGAGTCCCTTGAATCTTCCAATTTCTTATACTCAAGCTTAGTAACAATTGGAAATTGTGTTCTGGCATGATGCCATTTCCTGGGCAGGGGGATGCTAAGTCCCACTCTGGTGCAGTTTGCATTTTAGTGTATTTTGTAAATAAATTCTTAACAGATGGACAGAGCAGCAGGAAGCCAACACTAGGGAGTCAGCAGGTGGACAGGAAAGCCAGAAATGGACTGGCACTGATCAGATTAACAAAACTAAAATATCTTGGGATTCACACATGCTGCCCACAGAATAAGTTGGCACTGACCAGATAGGCAAACGCAAATCAACCCTGAGCATGGAAAATTTCCATTACTCTGTTCCTATGGGGTACCAAATCCCTCCCAGATGGTGACGACAAAGCTATAAATCCTTCAGAAAATAAGTCTGTCTTCTTTTTTTCCCCATGAAGCTGACATATAGCAGGAAGGTGAGATATAAATTATGATTATTAATAGTATCAAATTGCTCTTTATTTAACTGCACTTGCCACAAAAGCAGGCACGGAGAGAGGAAGATACTATCATTGAACCCTATAAATCACTGGTATAACATCCCAAAGGACTTGAAGATTTCATTGCCGCTATAAGCACACTCCCATCTATTCTCCAACCCATGGCATTTTCCCCTATAATGTTCAAATCTAAATGATCCATTTTAAGGTTTGCTGCTCTGCTCATACAAAGATATGACTCTTTCATTAAAAACCTCCTTCCTTTCACTAAAATATGTGTCCTCAAGGATCCCTGCCCTTTGCCCTGCACCATAGGTGTTATCTGGTGAGATAATGGCTGGCAACACAGACCTAATGCTGGCAGAACATCCAGGACCAGGGTGCTGGGCACTTTTCCTGGTCAGTCCCAGAGTTTCTAAATAAGTGTCAAGGTTTTCCAAATCTCCATGAACTCATAGTCTTCACGTGGAAATTATGAAATGCTTAATCACATCCCTTAAATTTTTATGAGTTTTATAATAGGTGAAGCAAATCCTTGGAGTCAAGAGACTAAGTATTAAGTTCTGAATTTGCCATTAATTAGCTGCTTGATCATGGAAAAGTTGCCTAAGGTTACTGAGTCTAATTTTCCTCTCTTCTGAAATCAGGATTGTGAGAATTAATTGAAAACATGTATATAAAGAACTTAGCAAAGCAACTAGTACATAATAATGAATAAATTATAGTATCTTCAACATCATTTTTATTATTATTAGAAATTTAAGTGGGGTTGATATGAAGACTGATTTTAAAATCATTCTTAAGGAGCACTGATGTACCTGGCATAGAAGATTCCAAAACCAGTCATAATGTATGGTTAGGATTCAGTAGGATAAGAACATTCAGGGATAAGTTTGGAGAAAATTTAATTTGGAGGCTCAACCTGCTTGGAAAAGAATTATGAAATCCACAAGGTTATAAGAAATGTGGTGAACTCAAGTTTAGTTCAAATTGCTATAATAATAATAATAATAATAATAATAATAAAAACTAGACTAAGTTAATATTCCAAGTTTAGTCCAATGTGAGTGGACCTGAAATAGAAAACTCTTCAAGAAACAAGGATAATCCTATTCAGAACCCCATACAGTGACCAGGATAATAGGGATAACACCTAACTGACCCCCAATCACCAGATAAAAAGCTACCCTACTATAATGTAAGATCACAATTTTCCTGTGCTGCCTTGACATGTTTAAACCTCACAGGGCTCCAACGACCTAGTTGTGAGACTTAATCCTATCTTCATCAGATATGCCCCTCACAGAGTGAGAAAGACTCTCACCTGCTAGTCCTCCTATTAGCCTGACTATGTCTACTCCTCCTGGCACTTGATCTAACAGGCTTCCCTTCCCTCCCAGCCCATGAAATTATTCAAACAAACCAATATCATCTTCCTACAGGAACAAGGGATCACCATACCCTCCTGCTATTACAAAGCCTATCTTCTACAACCTGTTCTCTTTCACTCTACTCTTGCATACAACACCTGTGCGGCCCTGCATTGCATTCAGTGCCCTCCCCTAGGCTCTGAATATGTGTAACTAATAAACTTCTGTCAATCTCATGTTCCCAGTATTGGGCCTTGTGTATTTGACCTTCCCCATCATCTCGGGATGGTAATCCCTACCTTTACCACGGGTGAGGAGGAGGTGGATAAACTGTCTATCGAAGTCAGGCAGAGTAAATAGTAGATTTCCTTCTCCCTACAGGAGGAGAACATACTCAGAAAACTAAGTTCAGTTGACTTGCAATTCTTAGTGAGGGTTTGAAAGGAAGGCTGGTTTATTCAACAGGTTTAAGACAAGGACAAGAAGGGGGAATGCCAGATCCAGTTCCCTAGAGATTATAAGCCTCCTGATGTCCTGCCTAGAAATGGACTAGAGAACGCAACCCTCAAGGGTTTTCTTCGTTCTTACCTCAACCAAAACTGGGCTGTCAGAACTAAAGGCTACCTCTCAAGCCAGTGGTATCACTAAATATATTCTTACCACTAAAAGAGACGAAAAAAGTAATAAAAAAGAAATATTTAACAAAAATAAAGAAATTTAAAAATTTTTTAAAATTAAAAAAGAAAAGAAAAGAAAAAAGAAAATTGAATTTTATTGCCTATTCACTATTCTCATAAAATTTTAGAGTTTTATTGTTTTTATATGCTTGCCCCAAAGATTCACTCTCCTGTTCTCAGGAAGTTTGTGACTGAATATTATTTATGGCGATCTACTGGAAAGCTTCCATTTAACTTTTAACCTTTTCTATATAACCCTTGGAATACAGGGTGGAGAGTGGGTGGAGACAGAGTTTGTGTGGCTCCCAACTATGCTATATATTCAACCTATTCTATTTCTAAGTGACATTTTGGAATACCATCCACACTCAGTCTATGTTAACTTTGATCAACTAAGCTAAAATCCTGACTTTTTAGACCTCTGTACACATTACTTAAAATATAGCTCTAACAGATTTAGCTGAGATGATTTTTCCAACCCATATTTATCTACATCTGTGAAAAATATGAATAGGATAAGACTCCTGACATATCTACTAAAATCTTCCCTTAAAAGCTTTTTAAATATTATGAGGATTGGGTTATAGCTATTCCTAGATGAAATGCCTGCATTGTATATGATAGTTAAAATGTGTGATTATTGATTTGGATACCTCTATCATCAATACAGGAGTTTAAAAATAAGATCAGGATTTGGAAAGAGTATAATAAGTAATACAAAAAGACTATTTCAGGTGAAGAATGTTTTGGCCTTGGTTTTTAGTAACAATGTACAAATCATGAGATTCTGTGTGAGTTAACATTAATGTAATCTACCTAATGTTTTCCATAATTGATGACTTCAGTCCTCATTAAGGGCTATAATCAGCTTGTCTTAATTTTTCCTCTAAGTGGACCCTGAGATGAAGATTTAAGTATAAGTAGTTTACCTGGGAGCTGATGCCAGGACAAAAATAGCAGAGTGGAGAATGAGACAGGGAAGAGAAGATATCTAAAAAAAGGGTGCACAATCAAGTGAGTTACTATAGTGGGTAACTGGACCTTGTAAACTGTGAAGTCTTTGCTTTAAAAATGTCAAAGAAAAGAGAAGAGAATTACTCTTACTGATGACTTCAGTGCAGCCCAAACTGGGATGGGAGGGTGAACCATACGCCCGTTGAAGATCTCTTCCACTCTTATGATTATCTGATTGCTCATTATTGAAAATTGGCTGGTAATTGGTTTGACCCAGAGAGGTCAGGATGTGAAGCGGACAGCAAAACCTTTGATTTTATAGTAAAGAGCAATGTAGTTGTCCCAGTCATATTTCAGAAGGGCATTTTTTTTTTAATTTTAGAAATGTGCCATGATAATCTTCATGACTGCTAATTACAAGAGATTACCTAGGAATTGGCTACAATTTTGACAGGTGGAGATGAGACTTTGGCAATGGTGGAAATGAGAAGACCCATGACAGACCCTAAGTACTACACAGCACACATAGCACTGCTTTTGTTGTCTGTTTGCTTTGAAGCTACCTACACTGCTGATATATAATCAGATACTGGTTTTAGAAATGGTTTAAGTGAAAAGAAAAAACTTATGCTTCATATTTCTTGCTTTTAATTGGAAGAAAAATCATCCTTTTATAAACAAATGGGAATCTGATTATAATTATGTGATTTTTGTACATAATTTTATGTAAAATTAGTCCCCCAGAATGCGTATTTTAAATGCACTGGCTCTCGCTAATTGGCCAACAGTGAATTTTCAAAGTGATCAGTCCAATTACTGACTGCCAAGATGCAGAGATCAAATGTAGCTTTCTCTTTTTTCCAGTCCTAAGATTTGTAGAAATGGAGCATTTATACTCAGAAATTTTTTTAATGCAACAAACTTAATGAAGTTAAGATCTCATTTTAACTAGGATGAGAGAAAGAACATAAAAGAACCTGAATAAATAAAATCATCTTTATTTTAATTAATTAATCAATTCATTTTTTTGTGGGACCCCTTAAATCAAACCCACTGCAACATAAAATTTCAGAACTGAAAAGGATCCTAGAAACTACACTAGTCCAATGTTTTCATTTTGTAGATAAGGTAACAAGGCTAGAGAGAGATTCAATGCCATCAGCAATTTGGTGGAGCTGAGGACTTTGAGTTAGAATTTGAATTCAGGTGCCCCATTTGTTAAGTGAATGTTCTTTCCACTACACTAGTAAGGGAAACACAACTATTTCTTAACTATTTCAGTAATATGTCTTAAACCTATCTTGATTTTAAAAATGAGATGCTGTAGTAAGATACGGTGAAAATAGAATTTTCTTTTTTTTAAATTTTAATTTAATTTTATTTACTTATTGAAGGAGAGTGAGAGTGTGAGAGAGCGTGAGAGGGGAGAGGGTCAGAGCGAGTAACAGATTTACCCCTGAGCTGGGACCCTGATAGGTACTGGATCCCAGGACTCTGGGATCATGACCTGAGTCACCCAGGTGCCTAAAAATAACATTTTCATATCCTGTCCTTCACCTATAAACATCATCATGTGGATCTACAGTAGATAAGCTTCAAGGAAGAAAATACCAAAATTAGGATGTTCATTGTTAAGTGCAATGGCTGTCTTTTGAGATAGACACAAAAGCAACATTTTCTGGCAATCTAATTCAAGATTACCGTAGAAATAGATTGAAATACCCATTTCAATGAAAAGAAGTAAAATGTTCACAACATCAAAAAGGTTAATAGGTTTTGAATGATCTGGAATTTTCTTTTGACATCCTCTCACCTGTAACTTTTAACATTTTCTTCAAGAAAGAGATAACTGAGGAAAGGAGGGAAAAAGGAGACTGAGAAATCTGAAGATCAAACAAGAAAAAGCACTAGCTTGTGCTAGGACAAAAGTTATTTCCTGTCACCACCTCTAGGAAGGAGTAAAGAACTGAAAGCTATGAATTTGTTTATATTTATTTTACTGTAATTATTTAAGTACTTCAACTACACTTTTATTAGGCTGTGAGTTTCTTGAAAACATCAGCTGTATATTATTAATCTTTACATCTTTAGTGTCTAACTTAATGTCTTCTATGTTATAGACAATAAATGTCTCATAGGTAAATGAGTGAGAATCTGGTGTAGCTAGCAGTTATAATAAAATCTATAGGCATAGAAATAAGAGTAAAAAGATAGGGCCAGGTGCTAAATGAGAGGGAAGAGAAAAATTATATCAGAAGCAAAGGCTAAGAGAAGGTATTGTAAATGAACAGAAACTGGTTCACAACTTCCTGAAAGCCAAAATAAAAATTGAAGGTTGGTAGACCATATGATCACAATATCTAAATAAAGAGAGAAATGATATTTAATAAAATAATATTTTAGGATATTGTTATAAGAAACTTTAAAAAATAAAATTAACAAATATCCATTAAGCACCTACTACTTTAAAGACACTTTTTTAGGCAATGTCGGATGATACAAAAGTTAAGAAAAAAGAGTTATCAGTTTTAAAGAGGTTAATTAATGGATGACATAGAACAACACATACATGAAGATAATTTAGACAAGATGTAATACACTGTAGTGGATTATAACATGACTCAGAGGAGGAAGCAATCACATAAGATTGCAAGAATCATGGAAGCATTCTTAAAGTTTTATTTGAGATGAGCCTTGATATTTGATATTTGGGTATGTTTTTCAAAGTTGGATGCATGAAAGCTAAGCTAAGGAAGTTTTTTGTTCTGTTTTGTTTTGTTTTGTGTGTTTTTTTTTTTTCTTTTTTTAACAGACATAAGGACAGCATGTGCTAAAGCACTAAGTTGAGAAAATATGTTTCATGCTCCTGGGGAAGTGAACAGTCCTTGTAATACCAGTTTAACTCTCATAAAGGCTTTATGTCAGGAAGTAATAAGAGATAAACCTGAATTAGTACTTGTAATACCAGTAGAAATCCAGTACCTCCTGAAGAGAAGTAATTTTGCACGAATCAAATTCAGCATCCTTATCTTGATTCAAAGCCCATCTTTAATTTCCACTCAGGTTTAAATCCTTTGGCATATCTAATTTTAATAATTAAAGGACTCTTTGGACTACACAGCATCTAGCATTCTTTTATAATTCATGAACTTGGAAAAGTTTTAATATTGTATGGATATGAATGAGCTTACTAAAACAGGCTAACAAGCCATCTGCTTCATGACACACACTTCCATAAATGTCATGAAACTTTATGTTACCATAAAATGTGGCAACAAGGAAGTACCTTTCTGTGGAAGAGAAGTTCTCTAACAGGCATTTGTAGGATACTATGGTCTTTGCTTGATCTGGCACATTGCAGCTATAACAATAAATGTCCCTAATAGAAACAGAAGAAAAATTGGCTGTAAACTTTCAAAGGAGAAAACCTGATGCTTTGACCATGGTTTCTATATTCCTGTTCCAATAACAACAACAACAACAACAAAAGCCATTACTACCCAAGTACCTATGCTATTTAGAAGATCCCACAGGTCTTAAATCCTCTTCTTTAGAAGACTAAGATACTAAGCCCCAGAGAAGAGGGTTCATCTATTTTCTTAGTAATATATAAAGAGTGGATATTTATCACTCCCCTGTTCAGGGCAAAAGTGATTTTCTAATGTCTTTCCATAAACCTTACTGCTATGCTTAAACTGGATTAACTGAAAGAATTAACCCAGTTCCTAAGGATAAATTATTTTATTTCTTGCTTATAGGAAGGAGCACCCAATGAACTCTCTGTTACAAGTATTCATGTTTTCATCAAAACCATTAAGTGAGGCTACAGTCTGCTTTAGTTCTTGGTATCTGTCATGTCTTTTGAATAAATTACAATTCTACACATAGTCACCAAGGGGTCAACACAGCCACTTCCCCATTATATGTGGCTTACACAGACTCTTGCACAAATTTGCAAATTCTACAAGTCTATGGCTATGTTTCCATGTGGTTTCAATGTCTTCCCTGCTTAAACATACACCCAAGAGAGAAGTAACCAGTAAACAACAAACATACCATAGAAAAGCAATTCTGCAATATCTCAGGTTTTATGTTCTAATAATGCTCAAATCCCAGTTTCCAGGATTCAGTGTACTGTGTCAGCAATAATGAGTAAAACTACTGAAACTCATTAAAGAACTTACTAATCAGTACGTTAATTGAGGCTATCTGCTTCCCATTATACAGAGACAAATTAAGCAGGTTACAATGGTTCCCAGAAAACATCTGTGGAAATATGTCAAAATTAATGATAAATAAAATTGAGCTCCCTTTGTGGTTGATTTTTCACCCAGCTTCATCTAAAAAAGTGCTATCAAAGAAAACTATTCATTATTTGTCAAATCAGAATAAAATCTCCAAACCACTCACAGTACTTTTTCTTACAACCTTTTAATTAGAGATGAACAAACCTTAAAATAGCCACTTGTACCCCATATTGTGAGTTAAAAAAAATTGGTTCTATGGGAAGAAATGTACCAAATATATGTGAAATATATAAAGGTAGATAATAATTTAATAATATGTGTTTTTATAGCATAAATAAAAATTTTCTTTCCAAGAGTCAACTGGGCTTTTAGAAACATTCCTTCACCAAAGTTTGGCTCTTTGGTGAAGCAGCAAGCTATTTAGGGTGACATAATAGAACATACAGGAAGACTGGAAGAGTGACATAGAAGGAAATTCAAGTTATTAAATTATTGTGTGTGTGTATACACACAAGCACACACACATATATATGTGTATTTATGAAAATCATACCATGAAATAAAACTATGCCCCAGTGTATAGATGTTAAATGAAATTTTACCAAATCACATCGCCCTCCTGCTTAGAACTTACCAATAGCTTTCCTTTATTCTTAAAATTTAAAATTGTTGATAGAAGACACAAAGTTCCACATATATTAACCTTGATTTTCTGTAACAACTTCATCTTCCCTCATTCTGTCCTTTATCCAGATAATTTAAATATACTTGTTTCTGGGTTCTGTAACTGTGCTTCAACTCCAAGTTCTTTTTCAATGCTGTTCCCTATTCCTGGAAGGCTCACCATCCCAATTCTACTCTCACTTCCTATACTTGGATAATACCCAGCCATTCTTTAGTTAGGAACTTAAATGTCATTTATCTCTTTGAACTCTAAAATGTAAATTAAACTTCCTTATAATACACTCTCGTTACACTGTCTCTTCTGTGAACTTTTTACAAACTACATATGACTTTAATAGATTAAAGTTTACTAGTAAAACTGGTAGGCTTAGTAGTTCACTCTGCATAAAGAATAATAGAGTGAAGACAAGGTGCTCAAGTTCATAGACTGGGCAACTGGATGAAGAATGGTGCCACTCATAGAGAAGAGAAGACAAAAGGATTAAGGAAAAGGAGGGTAATGAGTTCACTTCTGGACATGTTTAGATTTAAGTGTCTCAAGGACCTCCAAACGGAGATGTCTAGCTCACAGTTGTATATAAGATATAGAGTGAATGCATAAGATATATACTGAGTAAAGAGTTGGGAGTTTTTATCCTATCAATGATAAATGAATCATGGAAGTAATTGTGTAGATAAATAAGAAAAGAGTATTGGGTATAACACTAAAGCAAGAATTTAAGAGCTAGGTAAAGAAAAAGGAATGAAACTGTGAAGAAACAGCTGTAATAGTGAGAGAGTCAGTGTCAGAAAAGCAGAAGAAATATTCTTCAAGAACAAGGAGATCAAAAAAAAAAAAAAAAGAAGAAGAAGGAGGTCAATGGTGCCAAATGTGGCTACAAGGTTGAACAGTTTGCTATTTATCAACAATGATAACCTTGGCAATGGCTGCAAGAGAAAAGTGCTGGAAAAAGAACGACTGACAAGTAGAAAAAGTACTGTTGTCCACATCAAGAACTTTGTGAATGAAAGAAGAGACTACAGAACCTAGAAAAGCTATGGTATGGTGACACTGTGTTTTGTTTTGTTTTGGTTTTTGGTGTGGGTGCTTTATTTATTAGTATAGCAACCAAAACATGTTCAATTACTTTTGAAAAGGAGATGCAACCCACGGAATGGGAGAAGATATTTGCAAATGACAGTACAGACAAAAGGTTGATATCCAGGATCTATAAAGAACTTCTCAAACTCACAAAAAAAAAAAAAAAACAGATAATCATATCAAAAAATGGGCAGAAGATATGAACAGACACTTCTCTAATGAAGACATACAAATGGCTATCAGACACATGAAAAAAATGGTCATCACTAGCGGTCAGGGAGATTCAAATCAAAACCACGTTGAGATACCACCTTACACCAGTCAGAATGGCCAAAATTAGAAGACAGGAAACAACGTGTGTTGGAGAGGATGTGGAGAAAAAGGAACCCTCTTACACTGTTGGTGGGAATGCAAGTTGGTGCAGCCACTTTGGAGAAGTGAGATTCCTCAAGAAATTAAAAATAGAGCTTCCCTATGACCCTGCAATTGCACTACTGGGTATTTACCCCAAAGATACAGATGTAGTGAAAAGAAGGACCATCTGTACTCCAAAGTTTATAGCGGCAATGGCCATGGTCACGAAACTGTGGAAAGAACCAAGATACCCTTCAAAGGATGAATGGATAAGGAAAATGTGGTCCATATACACTATGGAGTATTATGCCTCCATCAGAAAGGATGAATACCCAACATTTGTAGCAACATGGACAGGACTGTAGGAGATTATGCTGAGTGAAATAAGTTAAGCAGAGAGAGTCAAGTATCACATGGTTTCACTTATTTGTGGAGCATAACAAATAACATGGAAGACATAGGGAGATGGAGAGGAGATGGGAATTGAGGGAAATTGGAGGGGGAGGTGAACCATGAGAGACTATGGGCTCTGAAAAATAACTTAAGGGTTTTGAAGGGGTGGGGGTGGGAGGTTGGGGGATCCAGGTGGTGGGTATTAAGGAGGGCACGTATTGCATGGAGCACTGGGTGTGGTGCAAAAACAATGAATTCTGTTATGCTGAAAAGAAATTTAAAAAAATAAATAAAAATTAAAAAGAAAAGAAAAGAAAAGGAGTCAGCAGGGAAACAGAGTGAGTCTATGTGGGAGAGGAAAAAAATTAGTAAGCCAGGTCTTCTACGAGGTATAAAATGGGAGAA
Organism: Mustela erminea; assembly: GCF_009829155.1. Classification (NCBI taxonomy): domain Eukaryota; kingdom Metazoa; phylum Chordata; class Mammalia; order Carnivora; family Mustelidae; genus Mustela; species Mustela erminea. The sequence continues at coordinate 48,646,332 of NC_045623.1, read as the reverse complement.
AGAGAGATGGTTAAAAAAAACGTAAAATGACTGAGAAACAATTTTAAATGCACAGTGGAAGCTAAAGACATGAATTTATGTTAAACTGCACCATTCTGGGAATTCTTCAGCTGTACAAAGCACCTTAGATATAAAGGTAAAATTATTAGATTAATCAAGATGTTTTTCCTGTGCAAGTTCAACAGCACAACAAGTAACAGAGTTGGAAATATCCATAAAAAGAGTCTGGAAGTTAACAGTAACTTGAAATCCAATATGAATAAGAAACAAAATAAATGTAGAAGTGAGGTAAGGAGGCTGAGAGACAAAAAGTAATAAATGAGGAGGAAGATTAACAGTAATTAATTTAGACTGCTTGAAGGTTAGGAAATTTAGTCAGAGGGTGGGATGTTTGAATTCAAAATTTTAAAATGATAGTATTTCCAGGTGACAAGCAGGCTCAGAGTTTGATCATGTGAATGGGTGGATAAAAAGGCACAGAAGTAATGATGCCTAAAGATGAGGAAGTCAGGGGCCTCAGATCAGAGTGTTCAAAAACTGGCTTCTTAGCCTATTTATTGAAGTCACCTAAAGTTCCTAAGGATTTTGGAGCAGGGAGTAAACAAACATGAAATGGGTTTGAAAGTCTTCCATGAATGAGAAGGAATAAACCAGTAGTCAGTATACAACAGTGACACAGCCAGATAAAATGTGGAAGGGTCAAATGTCATGGGCCTCAAAGGTATATGGAAGTAATAGTCTAAATTTACTATTAACACAGGAAAGAACAGACAACCAAACCTCTAACCCTAAAGTAAAAGGACTAAGAAGCCAGAACATCTATCCCCTCCATCTTTCTCTATGCCAAAGTCAAACACAATTTAATGAATTTATGGAAGGGATAAATAAGCCACCAAGGAGTGTTGAGATCAGTGGATGAAAACTGGTAGTCAATGCATTTTGTCTGAATAATTTTCACAAAAATATAGTTTGGTAATCTTTAGTCAGAGCATACAGTTTTTGTTTTACCATAGAACTGACCACTCCCTGTTTTCTTTCAACTGACATAATTCCCATATGTACATTACATGCTTCCCCCACAGGCATCTGAACATTCAACATCTGCTCTACATTCTTTTTAATTTCTTTTCAAGAAGAATAAAGGGGAAACATTCCTGTTTGTATTCATCTTCAGTGCTCCAAGAAGTCCCAAATATAGTCTTCAGTGGCCAAAAAAGCTTGATCATAGTGGTAGATTGGGCAGTGACTTCTAACTATCTTAGTGAGTAATGAAACTGAGGTCAACAGTCTAAGACAACTTAGATATCAATTGATACAGAATCTCTAAGCTAGGAGTCAATAGAAGCTAAATAAATAATAAGCTAAATAATTGTGTAGTTAAATGTAGGACTTCTCACTTAAAAGGCAAAGGTATAGCTTTCTTGTGTAATACAACCTGCAACTATTAGTCCAAGGGATACATTATGTAATAAGAAATATGGGGGAAAGCATCATGAAGCATAGACAGAAAAAAAAAAAAAAGAGAGGGACACTAAGTTGACATTGCTTAATGACTTACCAAACTAGAAGTGACTATTGATCAATGCCTTGGAAGTAAGCATAGCATACAAGAGACCAGGAATAGAGATAAGGTTAGCACCTGAAAAATATCAGGGCATATCATAGCTTAATCAAACATATCTACATTACCCATGATTTGTAAGTATAAAAATTGAGCCTATTTGTAAATAAAAATATATAAAGTTAAAAAAAACAGATTAAAAAGCAAAAGAATAGCAGATAACAGAGACCATTCTGATAAATGATTACAAGAAAGAACAGCTCTTTAGCATTCATTTATTTGTCTATTCAATAAGTATTTATAGAGCATTATGCTAAACTTAGTAGTATCCTAAGCACTGAGGCCTTATGAACAAAACAGAAGCTCTGGTTCTCCTGGAACTTACAGTCTAACCAGGTACTTGATGTAATGTTTCCAGAAATCTAATTCTTTCATCATCCAAGAGTTAGCTAATAGCAACCATTGAATAAGGGAAATCAAAACAGTGTGCGCACACATACCAAAAACATGCAGAATGGTAATATGAACATACTCATGCTCATGCTTTTGCAAACAGCTGAGCTACAAAGCAAAAACAAAAATGTGCTTTCTGTCAAAAAAAAAAAAAAAAGAAAAGAGATCTAACTGAAAGAAATGAAGGATCTAGAAAATAGAATTGAACTTTTATAATATAAAACATTTGGGGTGAGGAGCTAAGATGGTGGCATAGTAGAAGGACCCTAGGTTCATCTCATCCCTGAGACACAACTACATAATTATCAAATCATTCTAAATATTCAGGAAATTGATCTGAGGACTAATACAACATACTGCACAACTAGAAGGAGAGAGGAGGTCAATCTGAGGCAGAAAGTACAGCAACATGGTTTAGGGAAGAAATGGATCAGGTGCTGCAGAAGGGAAGGAGCCCTTGTTGCAGGGAAAGGTGAGAGAGAGTGGAGCACACAGAAATAAGCATAAGGAGAATAATTTCCAAGAAATATTGGCTCAAAAAACAAGAGGGGTTGAATTTCATGGGCTTTTGCAGCCAGCAGGCCTCAAAGATTGGAGTTTAGAGATCCCCAGAATTGGCTAAGTTAAACTGCAGGACATTGCCTTAGTCCACCAGGGGAGATAGTCAAAAATCCCAGGGCAGACTGAATGATCTGAGGATTGCCTAAGTGGCACAAGGAGAGACTGTTCATGCTTTTTGGAGCACAACTGGGAGAGGTGACATTGCCTCTCCATGGACAAAGGAGTTGGCAGGTGTCATTTCCCTCACCCACCAGTCAGCACAGTGCAGAAGCACCTGCTGAAGGGGGATAACCAAGACACTGATTGCTTAGCCAGCTTGCTCCAAATACCACACCCCTGCACACTGGCATGACTTTCCTTCCAGGTCAAACCTGCATTAAGTCCCAGAGTGGGGAGACCTTTTCCCAAAAGACCAGTGCAGGTCTCCATCACATCAAGTCCCTGAAGTCTGGAGTTTTTAAAAACAGCAGCCTGGCTGGAATGGAGCCCAAAGTGCACTGTGCTGCTTCAGGCAAGCAAGTGTCCCAGAGACGGTGTGAAATCAGCAATCTGAAAAATGCCTGTGATCCACAGGGGGAAATTATTCACTCCTCTGAAAGTGCTTCCCTGAGAGCAGCAAGCACAGATTCCCCTCTCCAGGGACAAAGGAACAGGATGGCACCATACCCCTCCCCTACCCCTCAGCATGAACCAACTTCACTAAACAGCATAGAGCCAACACTAGCTGACTAACCTGCTTAAATCAGACCCTACCCCTTGCTCTGCTCTGCTGGTGCTGCTTTTCTCAGGCAAATATACCTAATGATGAGCACAACCCCCCACATACACCACATTTACGGACCACAGAGTTCTGCAAAGCTTCAATGCTAGTAGAAATAACACCACATCTCTTTTAGCAATCAGTCGGAGCACACCTATTTAAAACTTCCCAAACTCTGGTCAACGTCCAAACACTCCCCATTGCAGACAAGGAGAAACTCTGTAGACTGACCCGAGCAACAGAATAGCCAACACACAGCAACAGAGATAATTCCAGCACAGCACATATCAGAAATAATTCCTGAAGCACCAGAACTTGGACATTATATGACCTCTTCATAAACCATTAGTCTCAGGAACAAGAAACATAACAGGTCTTTCCTAACATATAGAAGACAGAGATCTAGTCAAAATGGCAATATGAAGAAATTCACCCCAAAAGAAAAAACAAGAGAAAGTCATAGCCAAGGATCTAACTGAAACAGATATAAGTAATATGCTTGATCTAGAATTTGCAGCAACAATCATAAGGATACTAGCTGGGATTGAGAAAGGCATAGAAGACACCAGGGAGTCTCTATGATAAAGAGCTAAAAATAAACCAGATCAAAATGAAAAATGCAATCATCGAGATTTGAAACCAACTGCATGTAATAACTACAAGAATGGGAGAATCAGAGAAAGAATAAGTGATAAAGAAGATACAATTACGGAAAATAATGAAGCTGAACAAAAGATGGGAGAGAAAGTCTTGGATCACGAAAGTAAACTTACAGAACTCAGTGACTCCATCAAACATAATAACAACTGTATCATAGAAGTCCCAGAAGAAGAGGGGGGAAAAGGGAATGGAAGGTATACTTGAGGATATTATAGCTGAAAAATTCCCTAATATGGGGAGGATAAAGATATCCAAACCAAGGAGGCACAGAGAACTCCCATAAAAATCAACAAAAGCAGGCCAAAACCAATACATATCATATCTAAATTTGCAAAATACAGAGATGGAGAAAAAAATCCTAAAAGCAGCAATACAAAAGAAATACCTAACATACAAGGGAAGACCTATAATAAGATTACAGCAGACCTCGTCACAGAAACTTGCCCACAAGAAAAGGGAGACATGATATATCTAACATGCTGAATGAGAAAAATGTGCAGCTAAGAACACTCTATCCAACAAAGATATCATTCAGAATAGAAGGAAATATAAAAAGTTTCCTAGAAAAACAAAAACTAAAGGAGTCTGTGACCACTAAACTATCCATGCAAGAAATTTAAAGGGAAATCTTTGACTGAGAAGGAAAGACCAAAAGTGACAAAGACTAGAAAGGAACAGAGAAAATCTCTGGAAACAACAACAAAACAAGTAATAAAATGGCACCAAATTCTTATCTATCACTAATCATTCTGACTGGAAATGGACTAAATGCTCTAATCAAAAGGCATAGGGTATCACAATGGACTTAAAAAAGAAACAAAACAAACAAACAAACAAAAAAACAAGAGCCATATATATGCTGCCTATAAGAGAGTCATTTTAGACCTAAAGACACCTTCAGATTGAAAGAGAAGGGCTGGAGAACCATCTGTCATGCAAATGGACTTCAAAAGAAAACTGTAGTAACAATACTTACATCAGACAAACTAGAATTTAAACCAAAGATTGTAATAAGTGATGAAGAAGGGCACTATATCATAATAAAGGGGTCTATCAGAAAAAAAGACCTAACAATTATAAATATTTATGCCCCCAACTTGGGAGCAAGCAAATATATAAAAAAATAACAGACACATTGATAATAATACAATATTGGTAGAGGACTTCAACACTTCACAACAATGGACAGATCATCTAAGCAGAAACAACATGGAGGTTTTGAATGACACATTGGACTAGACAGACTTCCCAAATACACTCAGAACATTTCATCATAAAGAAATAGAATACACAGTCTTTTCAAGAGCACATGGTTACATTCTCCAGAATAGTTCACATACAAGGTCACATATCAGGCCTCAACAAGTACAAAAAGACTGAGATCATACAATGCACAACTTCTGATCACAATGCTATGAAACTTGAAATCAAACACAAGAAAAAATTGGAAAGACCATAAATACATGGAGGCAAAAGAACAGCCTATGAAGGAATGAATGGGTCAACCAGGAAATTAAAGAAGAAATTTTGAAAATACATGGAAACAAATGAATATGAGGACATGATTGTCCAAAACCTTTGGGATGTGGCAAAAGCAGTCATAAAAGGAAAGTATACAGCAATACAGGCATACCTCAAGAAGAAAAAAAAAATCTCAAACATAATAAAGGATGGAGGGAAAAAAAAAATAAATGAAGCCTAAAGTCAATAGAAGAAGGGAAATAATAAAGATTAAGGGAGAAATAAATGATAAGAAAAACCCAGCAGAACAGATCAATGAATCCAGGAGCTTGTTCTGTGAAAGAATTAATAAAATTGAAAAAAACTCTAGCCAGACTTATCAAAAAGGTAAGAGAAAGGAGACAAATAAATAAAATCACAAATGAGAGAAGAGAAATCACAACGAGCACCACAGGAAAACAAACAATTGTAGGGGAATATCATGTAAAATTGTATGCCAACAACTTGGACAACCTGGAAGAAATGGATACATTCCTAAAAACATGTAAACTACCAAAACTGACATAGGAAGAAACAGAAAATTTGAACATACCCATAACCAGCAAAGAAATTGAATAAGTAACCAAGAATCTTTCAACAAACAGAAGTCCAGGGCCAGATGGCTTCCCATGGGAATTCTATCAAACATTTAAAGAAAAACCAATACCTACTCTTCTCAAACTATTCCAAAAAATAGAAATGAAAGGAAAATTCCCAAACTCATTCTATGTAGCCAGCATTACCTTGATTCCAAAACCAGACAAAAACGCCACTAAAAAAGAGAACTACATGCCAATATCCCTCATGAACATGGATGTAAAAGTTCTCAACAAAATACTAGCAAATCAAATCCAACCATACATTAAAAGAATCATTCACCATGACCAAGTGGGATTTATTCCTGTGTTGCAAGGTGGGTTCAATATTTGCAAGTGAATCAATGTGATATACCACATTAATAAAAGAAAGCATAAGAACCATATGATCTTCTCAATAAATATAAAACAAAACAAAACAAAAAACACTTAATAAAGTATAACATCCAATCATGATAAAAAAAATCACAAAGGCCATATGTGAAAAACCGACAGCTAATATCATCTGTGGGGAGAAAACTGAGAGCTTTTTCCCTATTATCAAGAAGAATACAGGGATGTCTACTTTCACCACTATTATTTAACATAGTACTGGAAGTCCTAGCCACAGCAATAAGAAAACAAAAAGGAGTAAAACACATTCAAATCGCCAAGGAAGAAAGCAAATGTTCATTCTTTGCAGACAACATGATACTCTATGTAGAACTCAAAAGACTCCACAAAAAATTGCTGAAACTGATATATGAATTCAGTAAATTTGCAATATATAAAATCAGTGTACAGAAGTCTGTTGCATTTTTATATACCAATAATGAAGCAGCACAAAGAGAAATCAAGGAATTGATCTCATTCATAACTGTATCAAAAATCATAAGCTGGGGCGCCTGGGTGGCTCAGTGGGTTAAAGCCTTTGCTTTCGGCTCAGGTCATGATCCCAGGGTCCTGGGATCGAGCCCCACATCGGGCTCTCTGCTCAGCAGGGAGCCTGCTTCCCCCTCTCTCTCTGCCTGCCTCTCTGCCTACTTGTGATCTCTCTCTGTCAAAAAAAATCTTAAAAAAAAAAAATCATAAGCTACCTAGGAATAAACCTAACCTAAGAGGTGAAAGATCTGTACTCTGGAACCTATAGAACACTTATGAAAGAATTTGAAGATGACACAAAGAAATGGAAAAACAGGGGTGCCTGGGTGGCTCAGTCATAAAGCACCTGCCTTCAGCTCAGGTTATGATCCCAGGGTTCTGAGATCAAGGCAAGGATTAGGCTCTCTGCTCAGTGGGAAGCCTGCTTCTCCCTCCCCCACTCTCCCTGCTTGAGTTCCCTCTCTTGCTTTGTCTCTCTGTCAAATAAATAAATAAAATCTTAAAAAAAAAAAAAAGAAATGGGAAAATGTTCCATGTTCATGGATTGGAAGAACAAATATTATTAAAATGTCTCTACTATCCAAAGCAATCTATATATACATTAAATGCAATCCCTATCAGCATTTTTCACAGAACTAGAACAAACATCCCTAAAGTTTGTATGGACCATAAAAGACCCCAAATAGCCTCAACAATCTTGAAAAAGAAAATCAAAGTCAGAGATGTCACAATTCCAGACTTCAAGTTATATTACAAAGCTGTAGTGATCAAGACAGTATGGTAATGACACAAAAACAGACATATAGATCAATGGAACAGAACAGAAAATCCAGAAATCAACCCACAACAGCATGGCCAACTAATCTTCGACCAAGCAGGAAAGAATATCCAATAAGAAAAAGACAGTCTCTTCAATAAATGTTTTTGAGAAAACAAGACAGCGTCATGCAAAAGAATGAAACTGGACCACTTTCTTATACCGTACACAAAAATCAATTCAAAATGGATGAAAGACCTAAACATGAGACAGGAAACCATCAAAACTTTAGAGGAGAACATAGGCAGCAACTTCTATGACCTCAGTCGTAGCAAATTCTTAACAGACACTTTGTTGAAGGCAAGGAAAACAAAGCAAAAACAAACTATTGGGACTTCATCAGGACAAAAAGCTTCATCAGGATAAAAAGCTTCTGCACAGGGAAGGAAACAATCAACAAAATTAACAGACAGTGGAATAGAAGAAGATATTTGCAAATAACATATCTGATAAAGTGGTAATATCCAAAAACAAAAAAGAACTTTTCAAACTAAACACCCCAAAAAACAATAACAGCTTAAAAATGATAGAAGACATGAATAGACATTTTTCCAAAGAAGACACACAGATGACCAATAAACCAATAAAAAAACATGCTCAAAGTCACTTGAGCTCTCAGAATGGCTAAAAGTAACAACACAGGAAACAGCAGATGTTGGTGATACAGAGAAAAGGAACCCCCTTACACTGTTGGTGAGGATGCAAACTGGTGCAGCCACTCTGAAAAGCAGTATGGAGTTTCCTCAAAAAAGTTAAAAATATAGCTTTTCTGATCACAATGTATACCTTGTAACCCAGCAATTGCACTATTAGGTGTTTATACAAAGGATGCAAAAATACTGATTCAATGGATACATGCACCCTGATGTTTAGAGCAGCATTATCAACAACAGCCAAGTTATGGAAAGAGCCCAAATATACATCAACCAATGAATAGATAAAGAAGATGGGGTTTATATATACAATGGAATATTAGCCATCAATAAGAATAAAATCTTGCCATTTGCAACATTGTGATTGGAACTAGAGTGGATTATACTAAGGAAAATAAGTCAGAGAAAGACAAATACCATGAGATTTCACTCATAGGTGGAATTTAAGAAACAAGACTGATGAACATAGGGGGAGAAAAAGAAAGGGAGGAAGGCAAACCATAAACTGAGGGTTATTGGAGGAGAGTTGGGTGGGAGGATGAGTTAAGTGGGTGATAGGTATTAAGGAAGGTACTTGTGATAAATGGATGTTGAATATATGATGAATCATTAAATTCTTTACCTGAAACTAACATTACACTATGTTAAGTGACTGGAATTTAAATAATTTAAATTAAAAACTTGAGAAAACAAAACAAAACAAAACTATGTTATAACCATTACCCCATTAGGATAGTAAAAGTTGTGACCAATTCTCATTATAAGCAGATAATCTTAATGGTTAAAATGGGGATTAGAATAAGACTTCAGAATTAAAATGGGATGAGATCACACATCAAATATGAGATGATACATTTCATTGAGGAGGTTTTGGTATAACCTGCAGTGAACACTACAATAGGGTCCAAGTAAATAATCCCTTCATACTCCCTGTGGAGTCCCTAGCAGGCCTTAGATCAGGAAAAAAATGATTGTCAGATGTGGTGATGAACAGCCTTTTGAGCAAATAAAAGGGTCCCTCTGAATTCAGGGAGTATGCTATTGTGTCCCACCTCTATCTTCTAATCCTGCTATAGGATCTTTCCACCTAGAAAATGGTACATGGCAAAAGGCCCAGTCTATTCATGTGCTTGAAGACCTACTAAATTGTTCACTAATATTTTTAACACTGGCTCTGTAAGGCTTTCATAGCAGCCATTTATGTTATGGATTCACTCTTTGCACAGCATCTCCTTTGACAGCAAGTAGCATAAAAGGGCATTGAAATCAAGACTCACAAACCGATCACCAATTTAGCCCCATTGTTTAATTTCCACAGAGAGCAGACAACACAGAGAGTAGTGCACGGGGCCCTCTGAGCAGTCAAAGCCTTTCTGAAGAGCCGATATGCAAGAGAGGTAAGAGATGGAGGAGCCCTACCCAAGAGGTGTGTTTGTATATTTGCCTAACAATTTGTTTTGTTTGTTGGCTTTTTTTTATTCATAAAAAAATTTAAGGAAAATAATTATTCCCATTGAGGACTACCAGCACCCCAGAAGCCTGAATCACTCATCACTAAGGGAGCGGATTTACAAATACATCTTGATGACTAGAGCCAGGGTTTCTTTCAATCAACTGCTTAAATATTTATGAGGCATATTAGATTGAGTGGAGTCCAGATGGCAGAGGAATAGCAGATTGAGATGACATCAGGTTGCAAGAGTTCAGCTAGAAAGTTATCAAAACATTCCAAACACCTACAAACCAACAGGAGATTGAAGAGAAGAAGAGCAGCAATTCTAGAAACAGAAAATTGACCACTTTCTGAAAGTTAGGACATATGGAGAACTAAATTCAAGCCAAGGGGAAGATAGACCGTGGCAGGAGAGGCTGGCTCACAGCAAGCAATGGAATCATGGAGCAAAAAATTTGAATTTTTAAAAGTCTGCTCCATGAGAGACATCAATCTAGAGGATACGTGGGAGTGGAGCCCTCATGGAGACTCTGTGGTCTCAGGTCCCGCAGGGTCAAAGAAGGATCAGGGGTGTCTGCATGTGGCAGAGCTCATAGGTATCAGAACGGGGAAGCTGGCTACAGAGACAGAGCCAAGGAGTGAGCTCTCATCTCAGGGTTACCTTAAACTGTGATCAGCAACACAGTTAGACCACTGCTCTTTGAGCAGGGACACCACAAGTGGAGGTCCGGGGATACCCACTTTCATCTGCCAGAAGAGCAGAGTGACAGGAATCTGCTGGGTTTGGAGACTCCAAATGGGGCTCTGTTCCAGAGACAGAAACACTCTGTCACAGGCCGGGTAAGCTTGGAGCACAGCTGGAGGCCAGGGAGATAGGAGTGATTGAGCGCTTTTCTCTGGGAATGTACTAAGCAGTGGGGCCCCGAGTTCTCAGCTCCACTGGGCTGGAGATTGGAAAGCCGCCATTTTCATTCCCATCCTCCAGAGCACTACAGAAAGCATTCAGGGAACAAAAACTCCCGAGAGCGAACCCGAGCAGATTATTTAGCCTGGTCCCTGGCAAGGCCGGCGCATTCCACCTCGGGCAAAGACATTTGAGAATCACAGAAACAGGACCCTCCCACAGAATATCAGCAAGAACATCCAGCCAAGACCAAGCTCACTGACCAAGAAGAACAGTGGAACTCCAGAGGTGGAGAAAGCAAAGCATGGAATTCATGGCTTTCGACCCATGATTCTTTAGTCTTGTAAAGTTAATTAATTTTTTTTAATTTGTCTTTTTCTTATTGTAATTTTTTTAACTTTTCCTCTTTCCACTTTTAACATTTTTTAACTAGTTTATCTTAACAATACCTTCCTAAAAGAAAAAAAACTTTTTAAACCTTCACTATTATAGTCATATTTTACCCTTCATTGTATCTAACTTTATTTTTCATATATGTATAGGGTTTTTTCTTCTAAAAAATTTTTAGGATTTAGGATTTTTAGGATTTAGACTCCAGCCTGAGCAAATTCTCTCCACTTTCTTTTTCCTTCTTTTTCAAACCAACTTATCTTACCTATTCCTTTTTTAGAATTTTTTTTTAAATTTTCATCTTTACAGGCATATTCCATCCCTTAATGTTTACCCTTATTTTTGTATATATATAAGTTTATCTTTCTTTATAATTTTGGAGATAGTTTCTTCTAAGAGACCAAAAGGTACCCCAAATCAAGTTCATGGCTCTGTTCTATTCACACACACACACACACACACACACACACACACCCCTATATACATACATGTATGTATGTATGTATATATATATATTATATATATATATTTTTAAATTTTTAAACTTCTTTTTATCCCCTTTCTTCTCCCCCGATTTGGGTCTCTTCAGATTTGGCTGGCATACATATTTCTGGGGTCTTGCTCATCCTTCTAGTATTTTATTCTCTCATTCATATATTCTTATCTGGGTAAAATGTCAAGGTGGAAAAACTCACCACAGAAAAAAGAACAAGAGGCAGTACTGAAGGCTAGGGACCTAATTAATACAATCATTGGCAATATGTCAGATCTAAAGTTCAGAATGACAATTCTCAAGGTGCTAGCTAGGCTCGTTAAAGGTATGGAAGGTCTTAGAGAAACCCTGTCTGGAGAAATAGAAACCCTTTCTGGAAAAATAAAAGAACTAAAATCTAACCAAGCCAAAATTTAAAAAAGCTATTAATTAGGTACAATAAAAAATGGAGGCTCTTACTGGTACAATAAATGAAGCAGAAGAGAGAATTAGTGATATAGAATATCAAAGGACAGAGAATAAAGAAGCTGAGCAAAAGAGAGACAAACAACTAATGGACCACAAGAGGAGAATTCGAGGGATAAGTGATAACCACAAATGAAACAATATTAGAATAACTGGGATTCCAGAAAAAGAAGAGAGAGAGTGGGTGACAGAAGGTATATTGGAGCAAATTATTATAGAGAAATTCCCTAATATGGCAAAGTAAATAAGCATCAAAATGCAGGAGACAGAGAGAACCCCCTCAAAACCAACAAAAATAGGTCCACACAACATCATCTAATAGTAAAACTGATGAGTCTTAGTGACAAACAGAAAATCCTGAAAGCAGCCCGGGACAGAAGTCTATAACATACAATGGTAAAAATATTAGATTGGCAGCAGAATTATCCACAGAGACCTGGCAGGCCAGAAAGAACTGGTATGATATATTCAGAGCATTAATGAGAAAAACATGCAATCAAGAATACTGTATCCAGCTAGGCTATCACTGAAAATAGAAGGAGAGATAAAAAGCTTCCAGGACAAACAAAACCTAAAGGAATTTGTAAAACCAAACCAGTCCTAGAGGAAATATTGAAAAGGGTCCTCTAAGCAAAGAGAGAGCCTAAAAGTAGTAGATCAGAAAGGAACAGAAATAATATATAGTAACAATCACCTTACAGGCAGTACAATGGCACTAAATTCATATCTTTTAATAGTTATCCTGAATGCAAATAGGCTAAATGCCCCAACTAAAAGACACAGGGTATCATAATGGATAAAAAACAAAACCTGTCAACATGCAGTCTACAAGAAACTCATTCTAGACCCTCCAGATTTAAAGTGAGGGGGGTGGAAAACAATTTACCATGCTAATAGACATCAAAAGAAAGCTGGGGTGGCAATCCTTATATCAGATAAATTGGATCTTCAGCCAAAGACTATAATAAAAGATGAGGAAAGACACTATATCATACTTAAAGGATCTGTCCAACAAGAAGATCTAACAATTTTAAATATCTATGCCCCTAACGTGGGAGCAGCCAACTATATAAACCAATTAATAACAAAATTAAAGAAACACATCAACAATAATACAATAATAGTAGGGGACTTTAACACTCCCCTCACTGAAATGGACAGATGATCCAAGCAAACGATCAACAAGGAAATAAAGGCCTTAAGTGACACACTGGACCAGATGGACATCACAGATATATTCAGAACATTTCATCCCAAAGCAACAGAATACATATTCTTCTCTAGTGCACATGGAACATTCTCCAGAATAGATCACATCCTCTGTCCTAAATCAGGACTCAACTGGTATCAAAAGATTGGGATCATTCCCTGCATATTTTCAGACTACAATGCTCTGAAGCTAGAACTCAATCACAAGAGGAAATTTGGAAAGAACCCAAATACATGGAGACTAAACAGCATCCTTCAAAAGAATGAATGGGTCAACCGAGAAATTAAGGAAGAATTGAAAAAACTGATGATAATGAAACACAACTGTTCAAACTCTGTGGGATGCAGCAAAGGCAGTCCTGAGAGGAAAATATATAGAGACACAAATCTTTCTCAAGAAACAAGAAAGGTCTCAAATACATAATCTAACCCTACACCTAAAGGAACTGAAGAAAGAACAGTAAAGAAAGCCTAAACCCAGCAGGAGAAGAGAAATAATAAAGATCAGAGCAGAAATCGATGAAGTAGAAACCAAAACAAAACAAAACAAAAACCAGTAGAACAGATCAATGAAACTAAGAGCTGGTTCTTTGAAAGAATTAATAAGATTGATAAACCCCTGGCCAGACTTAACAAAAAGAAAAGAGAAAGGACCCAAGTAAATAAAATCATGAATGAAAGAGGAGAGATCACAAACCAACACCAAAGAAATACAATTATAAGAACATATTATGAGCAATTATATGCCAGCAAATTTGACAATCTAAAGGAAATGAATGCATTCCTGGAGACATATAAACTACCAAAACTGAACCAGGAAGATAAAGAAAACCTGAACAGACCCATAACCATTAAGGAGATTGAAACAGTCATCAAAAATCTCCAAACAAGGGACACCTGGGTGGCTCAGTTGGTTAAGCGGCTGCCTTCGGCTCGGGTCATGATCCCAGCGTCCTGGGATCGAGTCCCACATCCGGCTCCTTGCTTGGCAGGGAGCCTGCTTCTCCCTCTGCCTCTAGCCTGCCACTCTGTCTGTCTGTGCTTACGCTCTGTATCTCTCTCTCTCTCCCTAAGAAATAAATAAAAATCTTTAAAAAAAAAAATCTCCAAACAAAAGCCCAGGACCAGATGGCTTCCCAGGGGAATTCTACCAAACATTTAAAGAAGAATTAATTCCTATTCTCCTGAAACTGTTTCAAAAAATAGAAATGGAAGGAAAACTTCCAAACTCATTTTATGAGGCCAGCATCACCTTGATCCCAAAACCAAAGACCCCATCAAAAAAGAGAATTACAGACCAATATCCCTGATGAACACAGATGCAAAAATTCTCACCAAAATAATAATCAATAGGATCCAACAGTACATTAAAAGGATTATTCACCACAACCGAGTGGGATTTATTCCAGGGCTGCAAGGTTGGTTCAACATCCACAAATCAATCAATGTGATACAACACATTAATAAAAGAAAGAACAAGAACCGTAGGATATTCTAAATAGATGCTGAAAAATCATTGGACAAGGTATAGCATTTTTTCTTTTTTTTTTTTTTAAAGATTTTTTTTTTTTTTGACAGAGAGAGATGACAAGCAGGCAGAGAGGCAGGCAGAGAGAGAGAAGGAAGCAGGCTCCCTGCTGAGCAGAGAGCCCGATGCAGGGCTCGATCCCAGGACTCTGGGATCATGACCTGAGCCGAAGGCAACGGCTTAACCCACTGAGCCACCCAGGCGCCCCAATATAGCATTTTTTCTTGATCAAAACTCTTTACAGTATAGGGATAGAGAGTACATACCTCAATATCATCAAAACCATCTATGAAAAACCCACCACAAATATCATTCTCAATGGAGAAAACCTAAGAACTTTTACTTTAAGATCAGGAAGCCCTCAGGGATGTCCATTATCATCACTGTTATTCCACATAGTACTAGAAGTCCTCACCTCAGCAATCAGACAACAAAAAGAAATTAAAGCATCCAAATTGGCAAAGAAGAAGTCAGACTATCACTCATTGCAGATGATATGTTACTTTATGGGGAAAACCCAAAGACCCCACTCCAATTCTACTAGAACTTGTACAGAAATTCAGTAAAGTGTTAGGATATAAAATCAATGCACAGAAATCAGTTGCATTTCTATACACCAACAAGACAGAAGAAAGAGAAATTAAGGAGTCAACCCCATTTACAATTGCATCCAAAACCCTAAGATACCTAGGAATAAACCTAATCAAAGAGGCAAAGAATCTATACTCAGAAAACTATAAAGTACTCATGAAAGAAATTGAGGAGACACAAAGAAATGGAAAAATGTTCCATGCTCATGGATTGGAATAACAAATATTATAAAAATGTCTATGCTACCTAAAGCAATCTACACGTTTAATGCAATCCCTATCAAAATACCATCGATTTCTTTTTTAATGGAACAAATAATCCTAAAATTTGTATGGAACCAGAAAAGACCTCAAATACTCAGAGGAATGTTGAAAAAGAAAGCAAAAGTTGGTGGCATCAGAATTCCAGACTTCAAGCTCTATTACAAATCTGTCATCATCAAGACAGCATGGCACAAGAACAGACATATAAATCAATGAAACAGAATAGAGAACCCAGAAATAAACCCTCAACTCTATGGCCAACTCATCTTTGACAAAGCAGGAAAGAATGTCTAATGGGAAAAAGACAGTCTCTTCACAAATGGTGTTGGGAAAATTGAACAACCACATGCAGAAGAATGAAACTAGACCATTTCCTTACACCACACACAAAAATAAACTCAAAATGGATGAAAGACCTCAATGTGACACAGGAATCCAACAAAACCCTTGAGGAGAACACAGGCAGCAACCTCTTCAACCTCAGCCATAGCAACTTCTTCCTAGAAACATCACCAAAGGCAAGGGAAGTGAGGGCAAAAATGAACTACTGGGACTTCATCAAGGTCAAAAGCTTTTGCACAGCATAGGCATCAGTCAACAAAACCAAAACACAGCTGGCAGAATGGGAAAAGATATTTGCAAATGACATATCAGATAAAGAGCTAGTACCAAAATCTATAAAGAACTTATCCAACTGAACACCTAAAGAACAAATAATCCAGTCAAGAAATGGGCAGAGGGCATGAACAGACATTTCTGCAAAGAACATCCAGATGGCCAACAGACACGTGAAAAAGTGCTCCATATCACTCGGCATCAGGGAAATACAATCAAAACCACAGTGAGATACCAGAATGTCTAAATGGCTAAAATTAATAAGTAAGGGAATGACAGTTGCTGGTGAGGATGCAGAGAAAGGGGAACCCTCCTACACTGTTGGTGGGAATGCAAGCTGGTGTAGCCACTCTGGAAAACAGCATGGAGGTTCCTCAAAAAGTTGAAAATAGAGCTACCCTATGACCCAGCAATCACACTACTGGGTATTTACCCTAAAGATACAAATGTAGTGATCTGAAGGGGCACATGCACCCAAATGTTTATAGCAGCAATGTCCACAATAGCCAAACTATGGAAAGGACCTAGGTGTCCATCAACAGATGAATGGATAAAGAGGTTATATATATATATATATATATATATATATATATTACACACACACACACAATGCAATACTATGCAGCCATGAAAAGAAATGAAATATTGCCATTTGCAATGACATGGATGGAACTAGAGGGTATTATGCTGAATGAAATAAGTCAATCAGAGAAAGACAATTATCATATGATCTCCCTGATATGAGGAATTTGAGAGGGAAAGTTGGGGGTTTGGGTCATCAGGAAGAAAAAATGAAACAAGATGGGATCAGTAGGGAGACAAACTATAAAAGACTCTTACTCTCAGAAGAAAGAAACCAAACTGAGGGTTGCCAGGGGCAGGGGAGTAGGGAGAAGGTGGTTGGTTTATGGACACTGGGGAGGGTATGTGCTATGTTGAGTGCTGTGATGTGTGTAAGCCTGACGATTCACAGACCTGTACCCCTGGGGTTAATAACACATTACATGTTAATAAAACAAACCTATCATGTCAAAAATTTTTTAAAAATACTTATTAAATATAATAAAGGGTCTGACTCCATTTTTGATACTTGATTACTGACAGCTTTCAAAGCCTACAATTCTCTTTCCCTTCTGCCCTGAATCTGAGAAAGCTGATAAGAACTCAGGTATTCCTTCCTTTGGGTATTGGTAGGAAGTTGAAACCATGCAAGCCTCAGCCCATGTGTGGGAACCCTCATCCCAGGTCCATTCCTTAGCTCCCATAAAACCCCAAGATTCTTGTTATTTCCTGCTCTCTGAAGCTATTTTTGGAGATATATAGGTAATTTTCCTGCTATCCCCAGAGAGCCTTATTACTTGGGTAGTAAACCTTTTAATAACCTGTTGAATGTGTGCTATCATCAGTTTCAACACCCAAACCAAATGTTGGGTGATGTATCCATCCCAACCTTGCCCAGTGATCACTACATCAAAAATTATCAGAATTACATTAATTATAATACAGTGACTAATAACCATAACCTATAGCTTGCTTCTCCATTCCTTGTTCTCCAAAGCTAAGGCTTGTCTTGTCTTAGACATATCAAGACCAAAGAGAAAGAAGGAGTTGAAACAAGACCCAGATTACTCCACATAGCTAGGGGAAGACTGAAGCCTTGTTTTCAGTTTTAAGTAGCGTTTTCTCTGGGAGACCACTGTCTTAGTTTCTCCCGTGACTGCATTTTCACAGACCGGACAAAAAGATGTCAATAGCTAAAGGAAACACACCTTACCCTCAGAAAGATTTCCAGAAATGTCTTAAGAAACAGAACAGGAATAGAGGCAAAAATTAATTGAAACTGGGCTCAGATTGGCTGACTGACATTTGAACTTTCCATATTAGAACAAAAAATAGTTGATCTAGCTAGAATTCAAACACTGTGGTACTTTAGATCCCTAAATACCATCCAGAGCAGCTAGGAATGAAAAATGAAAAATGACCACTTATCTGACTCACTTTGGGCAATTCATTTAACTAAGCTTCAGTGTTCTCTATTATAAAATGGTGATAATGTTCCTGTCTTGACTAATTCAGAGATATTCTGAGTATCAAAATACCATGGCATACACAGAGGTCCTTGGTAAAGTGTCACATAGCACACAAATGTGGCCTATTTAAAAAACCCTTGGTAAAGTGTCACATAGCACACAAATGTGGCCTATTTTAAAAACCAAAGCACCATACTCCTCAGAGAATTCCTTACTCAGCACTCTGTAGGTATTATGCAGAGACTATTAATTTTAATTTACAAGCAATTATAACAAACTTGCTAATCTGATTCTTAAGTCTTTAGTGGTTTAAAGGTAGAAAATTGGAATAAAGAAGAAGCTACTTGATAGTACTTACAATAACTAACAGGTATACTTCAAAGGGAGCATGATTTTACATAAACAGGAGGTCAAGAAGACAAAGGGATAGCTTATAGCCTAACAGGAAAGGAGGAAATAAGCTGTAATCATCTGATACAAGAATTAAAAAGTCCAGAAGGCTGACAAATGAGTTATTTGTACCCTGATTGGTTTTATTTAATCACAGCAAGATACAGATGATCCTGGAGAAAAGATAAGTTTTATAAATGTTTAGTTTAGTGTATTCATTTAAGAAGGTAGAAAGCATTATAACATGGATTTAGAGATGTCCCATTAAAAAAAAAAAAGTCAAATAAACTCTATGGTGCTTAAAAAACAATTCACCATTAATATCAGGAAGAGGGAACTCAACTTTATTAAGATGTGCTTGATAACATGCCTGATTGCCAGGGATTTTGTATTTGTTGTTGTTGTTGTTACCTCTTTCAGTGCTTATTTTATCTAGTTTACAGAGAGATTCCACCCCTAATAATTCTTCAATCAGCTATCCAATAATCTTATATTACTTAAATACATATTTGTGACAACCCTCCTACAGTATTAATCCTTATAGCAAAACAGTATAAAATTAAAACAAACAAACAAACAAACAAACTGGGGTGCTTGGGTGGCTCAGTTCATAAAATGTCTGACTCTTGGTTTCAGCTCAGGTCATGATCTCCTGGGGCATGAGACCGAGTCCCATATCCAGCTCCCAACTCAGATGGGAGTCTACTTAAGACTCTCTCCCTCTCTCTTTCTCTCTCTGCCTCTACTCCTCCCTAGAGACACGTGCATATGTCTCTCTCTAAAATAAACAAATCTCGGGCGCCTGGGTGGCTCAGTGGGTTAAGCCGCTGCCTTCGGCTCAGGTCATGATCTCAGGGTCCTGGGATCGAGTCCCACATCGGGCTCTCTGCTCAGCAGGGAGTCTGCTTCCTCCTCTCTCTCTCTGCCTGCCTCTCTGCCTACTTGTAATCTCTCTGTGTCAAATAAATAAATAAAATCTTTAAAAAAAAAAAATAAAATAAAATAAAATAAAATAAAATAAAATAAACAAATCTTTAAAAAAATTTTTTAAACTGGCATATAGAGAATGATAACACTCCTGTAAAATAACATATTTTAAAAAGCCATCCATAACTATGTTCGTATCTTCCACCTTCATTGCTCTACATCCATAAAGTGCCACCATCTCCATAATTCCTTTTCTTTCTTTTTTTAATAATATTTGTCTTTTTTAAAAGATTTTTATTTATTTCACAAGTAGGTAGAGCAGCAGGCAGAGAGAGAGAGAGAGGTTAGCCGGCACCCTGCTGAGCAGAGAACCTGATGCTGGGCTTAATCCCAGGACCCTGAGATCATGACCTGAGCTAAAGGCAGAGGCTTAACCCACTGAGCCACACAGGCACCCCTCCATAATTCCTTTTCAACTGCTCTAGAAAAAAAGAGCAAATCACCACAAAGCTTCTGTCTTCCCTCCTTCCACACAAACTCCCAGGGATAAGAATAGTCTATTCTTTCCGCATAAGGAAGGGTTAGGAATGGAATCTTGTTGCAGATACCCTTTGAGACACTTTTATGCAGGTAAATATGAGTTAGCCAGGTTGATGGGAAGGGAAATGCTATGACTTTGACTCTTAATAACCCCTAGATATCCATTCACACATGTGCTATGATCATTTTATGAATTGCCTGCGGGACACTGGCTGGTCTTCAGACAGCAGGACAACCCTGGGCTTGGCTGCTTGAAATTGTAATATCCGTTTGCTTGGCAAGTGGGTATGAGTCAGAGCATGATGCATAGCAGGAAAAAATGAATGGCTTTTGTTTATCGCCACTAAGACACAACACTATGCACATACTATATGTGTTTTAGCTATCTATCTATCTATCTATCTGGATACATATATATATCCTCTTCTGCTCTCTTTGTCCACATGTTTTGGGGGTGTTAATCCTTTAGGCTCTAGGCATCAGTATATTTCCCAAGGCTTCCTGCTGATAGCATTTCATACTCCAAGGCAGTGAAGGCTTTTCTGGGATGGAGCTATGTTGACAGAAGCTCTTTTTCCTCTGAAGTCATGGCCATCTTGCCTCTACAAAGTTGGAATATGTCTGAATCAGATAAGCAAGACAGATCAGAGGCAGCTGAAGCCAAGATTTGGAGAAAGATAGATTTCTGACCACATAATCGAAGCATCTGTCCTCCCTGAAAATGGACCTTGGACTATTAGTTATATGAGCCAGATCATTTCCTTTGATTGTTAAGCCTATGTGGTCATTTGACATCAAAAATTCATCTTTAATATCCTTGTTTTCATGTCTTTTTTTCCTTCTGACTTGTGAACACTTCAAAGTCAAGGATTATATATTAATAAGTTTTCTATATTTATTAGAAATGTATTAATCCATATTAATCTCTAGTCTAGTAGTCAATAAATGTTTTCAAATGCAAGACTAGGGAAAAATATGTAGACATGTACGTTCAGAAGTTGTGGGTCTGTCATGAAACTAGATCATTTCAGAGATGATAGTCCTGAGAATTTGGGGGAAAATGAATAGGACAGTACTTAAGATCTTTTTAGTGCAATGAATTATGTAACTAAGCCATAACTCTACTATATGGTTCTTTTCTATACTTTCTGAGTCTAGGAAAGGAGAGAAGATGAGTGTTGTTTAATCTTTTGTTTGTCACATCTCTCCACAAAACATGGCCATGGACATGCTATGGCATCCCTCCACAGTCTCTCGGCAGAGAAAGAACCACACACATTAAGACAAAAAGAGATTAAGGTGCTTCTTGTGTGAAATAATTTTCTCATTTATTTTATGAGATATGTGTTAGGAAATTCAATAGATTCGGGAGTGTGAACTCTTGTGACTAAGTATTAAAAATATTTATTCACTGAAATGTCACTAATTTATATAATTTTCAAAACAATTAAATATTTAAATTTTAATACATTTAATTCATATGAGTAAGTATAAAATTAAAACATGGCATAAGGGAATGATTCATGTTACTTTTTTTTCTTCTTTTCTAAAAGGACACTATTCAAAATTTCTGTCATCTGCTTAGTTAGAAGTTGTCTTAGGGAATTCTTTCATGCAAAATTTCATACACAGTCTCAGCTCTGCAACCTACATTTGTTGAAGAAATTAGGAAATAAACAGAATATCATGGTGTAAGTAAAAAATTGGACTAAATGTCAAAATTGTGAAATCTCCCCATATTGTATAAAACAAGGAAGTATATTGGACAATATCTTCCTTCTCATGTCCCTGAGATTTCGCTAGTCAGTAAGGAAGCTAACTGAACCTCTGTCAGACACCAGGTACTGTGCAAGACATTTTCACATGTATTTATGCACTGAACTTGCGTCGTGACCCAAGAAAGAACTTTTTTTTTTCTCTTCACACAAAAAGATAATGAGACTCAATCAAAGAATAAATAAACAACTTTTACAAAGTCACAAATGTAGTAAGCAACTGCAGAAGGACCGAAACCCTTTTCTGCCTAACTTTAAAACCTATTACTTAAGGATTTGCCATTGGTTGACTGGTTTTGCAAGTGAAAATAGTACCTCTACATGACAGAAGCCAGAACTCTGGTATCAGAAGCCTCTTACAGATGAAAAATGGCATCATTCTTTCCCTTCCTCTTTTAATAGGTCATGTAATTTACCTACTGATATATAGTCATCAGGTATTTATATGTATTAGTATATAAATTTACAAAATAAAAATGTTCCTATGTACATTTCATTCTTTTAATTATACATCTAAGTATTCCAATAATAATAGTAGTAATAGTAATAATGATAAATATTTGTTTCAACCAGACAAATAATAAAGAGAATTAGATTGCAAATCATCAGGTATTAATTACCTAAGTGAACAATGAAGACCCAGGAAAAAGTCTGGGTACTGTAGGTCCTTGGAAAGCATCCTCTGGGCCACTCCCTGTTTCAAGTATCACCATATAAACAAGTGAAACATGCAGTATATAATCAAGGGACGAAATGTGTGGTACAAGTTATAAAACTTCTAGAAATTTAGAAGAGAGATTAAGAAATGAACTTTTCCAGTAAAAGGTAAGGAAGTGAAGTATCTCTTAGATTCAGGAGTCTTATGTACTATGTAAATTTATTTTTTTCTAGGGTATACTAGAATTTCTTATTTTAAGAAAAACAAAATTTTCAGTAGGGAGAAAATTCATAGGGAGAGAATATCATTGTGATGACACAGCTAAAATAAGTAGAAGTCATAAATTGAAGTACAGAAACCACCGGTTTCCTTTATTAGAATTAAGGAAGAAGAAAAAAAAAAAAAAAAGCAGTATCTCTGTTGGTCTCCTGTGCTTGCACTGGATCAACTCTAGCAAGAGCACCATGTGAAAAATGGCCACAGAATACTTAATTACCTTCTTTAATTACTTGGAGATCTGCAGCAGCAAGAGTAGCTCACATGGGTCCATTTCATTTCTACTCCACAATTAGGTGTGCAATCAGGTTTTCTTTCTTTCTTTCTTTCTTTCTTTCTTTCTTTCTTTCTTTCTTTCTTTCTTTCTTTTTTTTTTTTAAGATTTTATTTATTTATTTGAGTGAAAGAGAGAGCACAAGTGAGGAGGAGAGGGAGAAGCAGGCTCCATCCCAGGACCCTGAGATCATGATCCGAGCAGAAGGCAGCCACTTAAACAACTGAGCCACCCAGGCACCCTGCAATTAGGTTTTCTTTAGGAAACAAGCAAACATAACTGTAAACAAGGGACTAACAACAAGTGTAGTCACTTCTTTTATCTTTTTTTTTTTTAAGATTTTTATTTATTTATTTGAGATAGAATTGGGGGTGAGGGGGAGAGAAAGGGCACAAGCCCGGGGAGCAGCAGGCAGAGGGAGAAGCAGACTCCCTGCCAAGCAGGAAACAAGGTACTGGGACCCCAAAGGTGGTCACCTCTATTGCCCAAAGCCTTGCATTCAGAATGACTATTCTTTTAGAAAACTAGTTCCAGACTTTCATGTTCACAAGAAGTTCTCAGAATTCCCCAGATTAATCACATGTGTGGTCTGAGAGAAAGTAGGATGACTGTGCTTGTCTAACTATAATCAAGGAGCTCAAGGATATAGCCAAATACCATGTGACCTCAAAGGCTGTATCTAGTTGGCACCATGAAAAAGTTAATTACAATCACTGAAACAATGTGGCATTTCATTTTGCAACCATGAATCATTCTCTGTCTTCTCTAGTGGCTGAGATTCATTTTCATAGTAAACTAATCTTTAGAGTGTCAGACTGTGATTAGTGATAGTGACACATTTTACAGATTGGGTCCTCAGAGCTGCGCCTACCCTGTTGCCATGGAAAGTTTGGTAGAGATCTTGGTGATAATAATCTTGACATTAGGAAAACTGGCATAAAAATTACATATGTATCTCCTTATGAAACAAAATTTGACCACAATTTCAATCTAGAATAGTTTGTTTCTAAATAGCCTATATAATGAAATTATAATAGATTATAAATAGATGGGACCTAGAGGTTTGTGAATTTATATTTGTATGTTTGTGAGTTAATTTCATTTGCAGTTTAGGGTAATACTTGAAAGGTCACACTCTAAAAAATAGTTACTGACCTATTAGGTATAAATATCAAATGCTCTGAAAATTCTTAAAGTGTTCTTAACCTTAAAAATGCAACATATTTTCTAAAGATACTCTTTGCCAAAAAGTGTTACAGGTAAAAGGAGATTGTGAGAAAGAATTTCTAAGAAGTAAAGATTGCCACAGGTGAACCAAGACAAGTGGCATTTTAAATCCCTTTGCGTCTCTTAAGAGTGCTCCTCGTTTGTGTGTTTGACACAGTATGTATAGTCTTTCTGTAATTTATTAGAAGAATATTTAGATTTGACTCTGCTAGTATGAAAAATGAAATATTTATTGAAAATGAACTCATGTTGGCCTTCTTTTAGCCTTCAGCTCTTGTTCATCATGCCAGAAAGAAAACTTTCCCATCTCAGGGGGAGGAAATGAGTCCTTCAAGTAGTACGGAGAAAAACACTTGAAAGAAGTCCTTTCTACTTCTTTGTTTCTCAAGCAGATATACACAGCTATTGGACCAGAGCAATTACTCTCCAGTATGTGGTTAGGAAATGGGCTTTGATGTATTTACAAAAGGTGCACAGCTTTTTTTTTTTTTTTTTTTTTTAGATTTGTTTATTTGTTTTAGAGAGTTTTGGGTTTTTTTAAAGATTTGTTTATTTGTCTCTAGAGAGAGGGTTGGGAGAGGGGCAGAGGGAAAAGGAGAGAAAGTCCCAAGTTGACACTGCACTATGTGAGAAGCCTGATGGGGGCTGTCTCATGACCCTGAGATCATGACCCTGAGATCATGACCTGAGCCAAAACCAAGAGTTAGACACTTAACCCACTGCACCACTCAGGTGCCTTCATTGTATCCAATTTCTATTTGTGAATGTCTGCTATTAGGAAGATCCCTTTAGGTCAGAATTGTCTCTGATGATTTTCCATCAAGAACGGAAAGCTCCTAAAGAGCTTTTCTATGTATCATTCCACATAGCACTTAGGACAAGAGTAGCTATCCATGATGAAGACTCACACTTAGAGTCTTTAGATTTACCACTTCAAGTCTCATGCTAGACATTAACATTTAAAATATAAAACATGGGAGTTTTAACACATGATCACTGAAAATGATCTATGTCATTTGAAGATAGCTGTGGCTTTACGTAGCACCATCTTGTTATATGCAATATAAGTCAATCTCATGTTGCTGACACCAATCCTCTGCAAAACCTGAAGATGTAAAAGTTGAGGAGTAAATTATAGCACTAATAATGTTAACCTGGTAGAGTCCAAAATGGCATATGCAGCAGAGGAAAAAAGCAAACAGAAACAGTTCATGCTGTTATAATTGCTACAATTTCAGTGGCAATTTAAATAAAATAATTCAAATTGCTGCAATTAACACACACATAGAATTCAAAGGATGGTGGGTGACCTCACACAAAACACACTGTGGAATCAACCCTCCTCCAAAGAATTAACCTTCGTAAATCATTTGCCTCCAAAGGATGCCTGGCTTTATGCTCTCCGAAAATTATCAGCACAGGAAAAGCAGGACCCCTAAATGAGAATGCCATCAACAGCAAGCACTGTCTCCTGGTTTATTTCATCCATATGAATACACAGAGTTTGGATGTGTTACATTCACAAACTCCCTGGCTGAAAGTGGGATTTTGCTCTTTCTGCATGAGCGCCTCCACACAGCTGAGAAGAAACCGTTAGCTGGATTGCTAAGAAGTGAGTGTGATTCATGTTGACAGAAATTCCACTTTTACTTGACTTCAGGGGCACAATACCATCATGTCTGTGGTTTAGGTCTGGATACAGGGCTCTCTCCTACAACACACTAGAGCTTAGTAGCCACCAATTGTTATTTGGGATGTGGAAGAAAGGAGTTCAATGTTTCTCCAGTCACCTGAAACCAAATTTAAGACATACTATCTGGGACACTTTGGAAGACTTTTCTCTTGTTAGGTCAGATTTATGCAAGCACAGAATAGACAGTCTGAAAAACTGATGATTTATGATGAAAAATTTTTAAAAAGTAAGAGCTGGGTGAATCTGATATGAGTGAGAGATGACCTCTACCACCCCTGGTTCATGAGGTCTAGGTTTAGGAAACAAAGCAAGCCATTTGAACAACTGCCCAATACACAGAGCTCAAAAGCACTTTTAACATCCAAAATGTATAATTTCTTGCCCCCTTAAAAAATAATCTCCACTCTGGAAGGTGCTCTTTCAAGATCACAAATCTCTTCTGACATACTTTCATATATGGAAACTTTATAACACAAAGGCAAAGGAAATACCATTTACCATTCACGATCTCCCTTAAAATTACCTTACTAGGTCTATGCTTATGCTTTGCATAATTTATATTGATGCATGTTTAGTCAAAATAATATTTAAACAGGATTCTCATGTGAAATTTAATTTGTGTGAGGGTTATTATACTATTGCCATGGGAAGGTCAAAGGATAGTTAATAAAAGGAAGTAATTCAAATCAGTTTAAAGGAGAAAGTAAAATTGTACCAGCTGTGCAAACAATAGCTGAACAGGGAGGAAACTGTACCTCTGTGCAAGTTACTCATACAAGTGATACTCTCTCAAATGGGGACAACAGTAAACAAAAGCATTACTTAAATTAGTATCCCCTCCCCAAAGAGAATGGGAACCAGCCTATCAGGGAAATCCTATGAATGACCATGACAGCATCCAGAAGTCTCTGGCAGAACAAAATGGGAGGAGATATGAAATAAAACCAGAGGAGCTGGCAGAGGCTTGCAACTTGCA
Organism: Mustela erminea; assembly: GCF_009829155.1. NCBI lineage: Eukaryota > Metazoa > Chordata > Mammalia > Carnivora > Mustelidae > Mustela > Mustela erminea. The sequence continues at coordinate 48,619,233 of NC_045623.1, read as the reverse complement.
ACTTGCTTGTAAAACGTTCATGTCCAATTAGGACAAAAAAAAAAAAAAGTGTTGGCAAACTGAAAGAACAAAAACAGAATTCAAAACTAAAAACAAGATCAGAATTCTTGAATACCAAGACTTCGTATGCAAATAAGTGGAAAGTAAGTCATGCTCCTTGTGAAATAAGTATTCCTTAAAAGGTTGCCAAAAATCAGATTCTTAAGTCGTTATCTGAACGTTAGTTGAAGCTGCTTAAATTGTGCATGCTCAGGAATAAAAAAAAAAAAAAAAAAAAAAAAGAAAGAAAGAAAAAAAAAAGAATTAGTAATTTATTCCCAAAGTGACCTTTTCCAGGCCATAATAAATCATCCATATATACTGTCTTTTTCCATGAACCTTCCATTTAAAGAAGGCAAAAATGGAAGTACTGCTGCGAGCACGAGGCAGTCACTGACTCCAATAAGAAGACTGAAATTGGAGCACATAAGCACAAATCTAACTTCCTGGCTGAAATTCATCATTGAAAGAAGCACATGTCTTGTGGTTACCTGCCTGCCCCAAATCATTCCTTCTTTATGCCCCATATTCTTTTATCTCTGTGGCTAGTCAGGAAAAGAAGAGTCACTGTTCTTGGCGTTTGCATGTGAATCTTGAATAAGAAAAGAGGTTTAAATAAATGAACAAAATGTTGATTGAGGATTGTATTTGTCCCATTGAAACAGAAGTCAAAGAATTAACTTTTGAATTTGAGTTTTGAGACTCAAAATATTCAATATTACTCTTATTGGAAAGTGAACTGTTTAAATCACAGTTATTATAGCTACAATGGTAATGAAGACTCTTCATCTTTGATCACCTTTGCTCCTTTTAACTAAAGTGTGAACCTAATAGCTCCAAGTTCCTCTAAACTCAAGGCTGAATTTTTAAAGAGAAAAATCTTTGGGAAAACTACAGCTCCATTACAGCATTTCATTTGATTCAATCCAACACACTCTGCATTGTTGTTTAACAATTATGTGATCTTCAGCTATATTTATAATACTGAATAGTCAGCCTTTTAAATCAAAAAGCACAAACATGAGAGTAGGAAAGTTGCACACTTATTATAAATTTGTGTATTTTAAAAATTAGGTAAGGTACAGCCAAAAGAAGAGAAGAATAAGAAAACACAGCAATGTAACCCTTTTCATACCCAATAGAGAGTTTAAACAAAAGATAGAACCACATTTCAATTTTTTTTATGAATGACTGAATTTTAAATCTTAAGTGAATGGTACTTCAAATTCCCAGGATAGAAATGGGTTCCCCAGAACCACCCTCTACCATCATTCTATAATTACAAACCAAGCAGTACTACAAAGTAAAGGAGGTTGATAATTTTTTATAGTGTTATAGCATCATAAGTAAATTGACAATTTGCTGTTATACTCTGTATTAAAATATGTAGATCTAGTGGAATCTAAACACAGTTTAAATGAATGCACATGGAATATTCAACTTTGAAGAGTGCTTTCACTAAAGGAATACAGATCAGTAAATTTACCACAAAAATAGTAAAAAGTCTTGAACTGAAATAGAGATTTAAATCATCTTCATAATGTGTTGTGGGGTTAACAATATCCTGTGAGAAGAAGTACCCATATCACAACAGATCATATAGTCCTCTACAGCCACTAATGGACAATTTATTGACATGAATTTCTGTGATAGCATGCAGTGTTGGAAAGAAAAGAATGAGCTAACCTCCTTGATTCTCACTGGAAATGACTCTTTGTCTTGATCAGGCACACTGTATGCAGTCAACCTAGGCAGGAAAATATTTATTGCAATGCATTTATGACAACTTGAGTACAGAGGAAAGGGAAAAAACAACAACAACAACAACAAGAAGAGTCAACATGAACTCGCAGTGCTAGAGAAATAGATGGGGTGTGGGGGGAGGACATTTTTCAATTTGACCAAAGAAACTACTGCCCAGAGAGAATGGTTAAGAAAACGAGAAGAACAAAGGTGTCAAAGTGGAAAAAGTGACCTTTAAATAGTTCTGGAGAGAAATATCAGAGGACTTAGAATAAAAGTATTCAGTAACCCACTATATTTCTTGTTAATATTTTATTTTCTTTAAGGAATATAGTTCAGAAATCGCTTACATGAAATGACAAAAGTAGTTCTGCTCTTTTTGAACAATGCGTTTCTCAAAGCATTACTTATGAATTATTTAACTTTTCCTTATGTGTTCATACAGTGAATAATGATTAGGCAATAACTTAAAAGGAAAAGTTAAAGTTCAGTAAATTGTTCGGTCCTTCACATGTTAATATACATCTTATGAACAAATAGCTAACTTCAGTTCAAAAAATGGTGTAAGATGTGGGTCTAATACCAGCAGGATTTTGTTCCCACGTGAGGCATATACTTGCAGTCGTAGATTACTTTCATTTTAACCACTTTAATCTGATTCCTTTTACCACAGGGCAACAAACAGAAACCTTTTTATGCAAATGAGCAGGACAAAGCTGTGATGAAAAGTCTGCAATTACGAGTTAAATTCTGGTGAAACCTTTACTGACTGGCATTTATGTGCCTGGTGAAACAACTGAAATTGCTACGCATCACCCTCTCCACTTGTACTGGGATGTCAGGCTGCCCCAGGTCTTTGAGATTCATAGAAATTAAGGATTATGCATCTCACTGTAAAAAAATTATTTCGGAGATGTTGGTCAGTCTCCCACGTAAAAGATGAAAGGAGTAAAAACTAACTCAAAGAGGAGTGAAATGAATCACTCCAGTTAGAGTGGAATGAAAAGTTTAATTTCCAGACAAGTGCTGAGCCAACTTTGACTCATAGGTAACAATTTTTTCAAATGAAATTTCACTAAATAAGGAGGAGGCGGCATCATTCACTGTGCAAAACAAAGAGGAACTGAGTGAGCAGACCCTTCCGTACTGAGCAGTGGGCAGCTACATGTTTGTGACTTAGGCAGGAGTCAGAGTCAGGCAAGTAGAATACAGAAGATTACATGCGTTTTTAACTGTTGTAAGTTCAGATAGAAAAAAAAAATGTTTATTTGTGTAGAGTAGTGCTGGGGAAATAAGGACACCACTGCAACTGATAAGAAACTGGTTTGCTTGGTGGGGTACCTGCAGTCAGTTAAGCATCCAACTCTTGATTTCAACTCACGTCATGATCTCAGGGTCCTGAGATCAAACCCAGAGCTGGATTACCAGCTCAGCCCAGGGTCTGCTCGAGATTCTCTCTCTCTCTCTGCCCCTCCCCAGCATGCATAATTTCTCTCTCTCTCTCTCTCTCTCATAAACAAATCTTAAAAAGAAGAAGAAGAAAAGAAAGGAAAAGGAAAGAAAAGAGAAACAAAAAGAAACTGGTTTGCTTGGTATAGCCTAACAAGTAGAGCCTCTATGTTCTAATTTGAATCAGACGGAAGAAACATGGGCATACAATACTGTTTTTTCTTAATTCTAGAAATAAATGCAACTGGCTATTAGATTGTTACTGTTTCCTTTACTGAAGCTTGTAATCCTCTGAAATAAAATGGATTTAGCAATTAGTATTATACCAGCCATTATTTTGTCAAGAAACCAATCTTCAATAGCTTGTCTCCAAACTTAGAACTCCCACATACTATGCACTTACAATCTCCAATGCTCACCTAGACGTTCTCAAGAGCCTACTACTAACTGGGCCAATGGACTATACTCTATAGCATTTTGATCCATTCTTCACACTGTAACTGGAGTTCACTCTTCCAAACGCCGATCTGATTGTGTCACATCCAACAAAACCCCCTATAAACCTTTGATAGCTACTTAGCTCCTATGGTTAACCTGGCCTATAAACCTCTCCATAGCCTCATCAGCCAAGCAAACCTCAATCTGTAAAACTCTTGAACTTCATGCTGCAGGCACACTGGGACTTACTCAATTCTCTGAACGTCAATGCTCTCTCTCACTACTGGGTCATTATACACGCTCTTCTTCAGCCTGGAAAGTTATCCACGTCTCCACTGTCACTTACTTTGTACACTCCCTTCAAAGCTTACTTCAAGCTTTGCTAAAGTTGGTAAATTCTGTCATAGTATAGTATTGCTTTCTTCCAAAGCATCAGTCTCATATGTATATGTGCTTTAGCCTATCTCTTAAAAAGGTTTTCCTTATGAAATATTGAAAAAAACAAAACCAAAAATGCACACAAAGCAGAAATGGACAGTTTATCACTGATGCACCCACCCTATGAATCAAGAGGTAAAATTTTGTAGGGAGAAATTCATGCTCTTATCCAAGTACTGTATACTCCTACCACTCCTCCAAAGGATAACACTGATATGATTTACATAACAAATATTGTGAAAAATTTCACTATCTAAACATGCATCTTTAGGGGGAGGAGTCAAGATGGCAGAGAAGTAGCAGGCTGAGACTACTTCAGCTAGCAGGAGATCAGCTAAATAGCTTATCTAAAGATAGCAAACACCTACAAATCCATCGGCAGATCGAAGAGAAGAAGAACAGCAATTCTAGAAACAGAAAAACAACCACTTTCTGAAAGGTAGGACTGGCGGAGAAGTGAATCCAAAGCAACGGGAAGATAGGCCCCGGGGGGAGGGGCCGGCTCCGGGCAAGCGGTGGAGCAATGGAGCACAAAATCAGGACTTTTAAAAGTCTGTTCCGCTGAGGGACATTGCTCCAGAGGCTAAACCGGGGTGAAGCCCACGTGGGGTCAACGTGGCCTCAGGTCCCACAGGGTCACAGAAGGATCGGGGGTGTCTGAGTGTCACAGAGCTTGCGGGTATTGGAATGGGAAAGCCGGCCTCAGAGACAGAGCCGACAGTAAGCTCACAGCTTGGGGTTACCTTGAACCGGTCGCAGGCTTGGTGAGCTCGGAGCGCAGCCGGAGGTCAGGCAGACGGGAGTTACTGGGCGCTGTTCTCTGAGGGCGCACTGAGGAGTGGGGCCCTGGGCTCTCGGCTCCTCCACGTCAGAGACCAGGAGGCCGCCATTTGTATTCCCGTCCTCCGGAACTCTAAGGAAAGCGCTCAGGAAACAAAAGCTCCTGAAAACAAACCCGAGCATATTACTCAGCACGGCCCCTGGTAAGGGCGGTGCAATTCTGCCTGGGGCAAAGACACTTGAAGAATCACTACACCAGGCCCCTCCCCCAGGAGATCAACAAGAAATCCAGCCAAGACCAAGTTCACCTACCAAGGAGTGTGGTTTCAATACCAAGGAGAGCAGCAGAATTCCAGAGGAGGAGAAAGGAAAGCATGGAACACATGGCTCTCTCCCTGTGATTTTTTTTTTAGTCTTGCAGTTAATTTAATTTTTTTTCTTTTTCATTTTCTCTTCTTCTGCTAAAAATTTTAACCTTTACACTTTTCTTTTTTAACATTTTTAACTAGTTTATCTAATATATATATATTTTCTTTTTATACTTTTATTTATTTGTTTTCTTTTTTTAATTCTTTTCTTTCTTTCCTTTTTTTTTTCTTTTTCTTCTTTCTTTCTTTCTGAACCTCTTTTTATCCCCTTTCTCCACCCTCACGATTTGGGATCTCTTCTGATTTGGTTTAAGCATATTTTCCTGGGGTTGTTGCCACCCTTTTAGTATTTTACTTGCTTTTTCATATACTCTTATCTGGACAAAATGACAAGGCAGAAAACTTCACCACAAAAAAAAGAACAAGAGGCAGTACCGAAGGCTAGGGACCTAATCAATACAGACATTGGTAATATGTCAGATCTAGAGTTCAGAATGACAATTCTCAAGGTTCTAGCTGGGCTCGAAAAATGCATGGAAGATATTAGAGAAACCCTCTCGAGAGATATAAAAGCCCTTTCTGGAGAAATAAAAGAACTAAAATCTAACCAAGTTGAAATCAAAAAAGCTATTAATGAGGTGCAATAAAAAATGGAGGCTCTCACTGCTAGGATAAATGAGGCAGAAGAAAGAATTAGTGATATAGAAGACCAAATGACAGAGAATAAAGAAGCTGAGCAAAAGAGGGATAAACAGCTACTGGACCACGAGGGGAGAATTCGAGAGATAAGTGACACCATAAGATGAAACAACATTAGAATAATTGTGATTCCAGAAGAAGAAGAAAGAGAGAGGGGAGCAGAAGGTATACTGGAGAGAATTATTGGGGAGAATTTCCCCAATATGGCAAAGGGAACGAGCATCAAAATTCAGGAGGTTCAGAGAACGTCCCTAAAAATCAATAAGAATAGGCCCACACCCCGTCACCTAATAGTAAAATTTACAGCCTTAGTGACAAAGAGAAAATCCTTAAAGCAGCCCGGGAAAAGAAGTCTGTAACATACAATGGTAAAAATATTAGATTGGCAGCTGACTTATCCACAGAGACCTGGCAGGCCAGAAAGAGCTGGCATGATATTTTCAGAGCACTAAATGAGAAAAACATGCAGCCAAGAATATTATATCCAGCTAGGCTATCATTGAAAATAGAAGGAGAGATTAAAAGCTTCCAGGACAAACAAAAACTGAAAGAATTTGCAAACACCAAACCAGCTCTACAGGAAATATTGTAAGGGGTCCTCTAAGCAAAGAGAGAGCCTACAAGTGGTAGATCAGAAAGGGACAGAGACAATATACAGTAACAGTCACCTTACAGGAATACAATGGCACTAAATTCATATCTCTCAATAGTAACCCTGAATGTGAATGGGCTAAATGCCCCAATCAAAGACAAGAGTATCAGAATGGATAAAAAAAAAACATAACCCATCTATATGTTGCCTCCAAGAAACTCATTTTAAGCCTGAAGACACCTCCAGATTTAAAGTGAGGAGGTGGAAAAGAATTTACCATGCTAATGGACATCAGAAGAAAGCAGGAGTGGCAATCCCTATATCAGATCCATTAGATTTTAAGCCAAAGACTATGATAAGAGATGAGGAAGGACACTATATCATACTCAAAGGGTCTTTCCAACAAGAAGATCTAACAATTTTAAATATCTATGCCTCCAACGTGGGAGCAGCCAACTATATAAACCAATTAATAACAAAATCAAAGAAACACATCAACAGTAATACAATAATAGTAGGGGACTTTAACACTCCCCTCACTGAAATGGACCGATCATCCAAGCAAAAGATCAGCAAGGAAATAAAGGCCTTAAACGACACACTGGACCAGATGGACATCACAGATATATTCAGAACATTTCATCCCAAAGCAACAGAATACACATTCTTCTCTAGTGCACATGGAATATTCTCCAGAATAGATCACATCCACGGTCCTAATCAGGACTCAACCAGTATCAAAAGATTGGGATCATTCCCTGCATATTTTCAGACCACAATGCTCTGAAGCTAGAACTCAATCACAGAAGGAAGTTTGGAAAGAACCCAAATATATGGAGACTAAATAGCATTCTTCTAAAGAATGAATGGGTCAACCAGGAAATTAAAGAAGAATTGAAAAAAATCATGGAAACAAATGATAATGAAAACACAATGGTTCAAAATCTGTGGAACACAACAAAGGCAGTCCTGAGAGGAAAATATATAGTGGTACAAGCCTTTCTCAGGAAAAAAGAAAGGTCTCAGGTATACAACCTAACCCTACATCTAAAGGATCTGGAGAAAGAACAAGAAAGAAACCCTAAACCCAGCAGGAGAAGAGAAATCATAAAGATCAGAGCAGAAATCAATGAAATAGAAACCAAAAAAAACAATAGAACAAATCAACAAAACTAGGAGCTGGTTCTTTGAAAGAATTAATAAAATTGATAAATCCCTGGCCAGACTCTTTTCAAGAAGAAAAGAGAAAGGACCCAAATAAATAAAATCATGAATGAAAGAGAAGAGATCACAACTAACACCAAAGAAATACAAACAGTTATAAGAACATACTATGAGCAACACTACGCCAACAAATTTGACAATCTGGAAGAAACGGATGCATTGCTAGAAACATATAAACTACCACAACTGAACCAGGAAAAAACTGAAAGCCTAAACAGACCCATAACCAGTAAGAAGATTGAAAGAATCATCAAAAATCTCCAAACAAACAAAAGCCCAGGGCCTGACGGCTTCCCGGGGGAATTCTACCAAACATTTAAAGAAGAACTAATTCCTATTCTCCTGAAACTGTTCCAAAAAATAGAAAGGGAAGGAAAACTGCCAAACTCATTTTATGAGTCCAGCATCACCTTGATCCCCAAACCAGACAAGGATCCCACAAAAAAGAGAGCTATAGGGCACCTGGGTGGCTCAGTGGGTTAAGCCGCTGCCTTCGGCTCAGGTCATGATCTCAGGGTCCTGGGATCGAGGCCCGCATCGGACTCTCTGCTCAGCAGGGAGCCTGCTTCCCTCTCTCTCTCTCTGCCTGCCTCTCCATCTACTTGTGATTTCTCTCTGTCAAATAAATAAATAAAATCTTTAAAAAAAAGAGAGAGCTATAGACCAACATCCTTGATGAACACAGATGTGAAAATTCTCACCAAAATACTAGCCAATAGGATTCAACAGTACATTAAAAGGATTATTCACCACGACCAAGTGGGATTTATTCCAGGGCTGCAAGGTTGGTTCAACATCCGCAAATCAACCAATGTGATACAACACATCAATAAAAGAAAGAACAAGAACCATAGGACACTCTCAATAGATGCTGAAAAAGCATTTGACAAAGTACAGCATCACTTGCTGATCAAAACTCTTCAAAGTGTAAGCATAGAGGGCACATACCTCAATATTATCAAAGCCATTTATGAAAAACCCACCGCAAATATCATTCTCAATGTAGAAAAACTGAAAGCTTTTCCACTAAGGTCAGGAACACGGCAGGGATGTCCATTATCACCACTGCTATTCAACAAAGTACTAGAAGTCCTAGCCTAAGCAATCAGACAGCAAAAGGAAATTAAAGGCATCCAAATCAGCAAAGAAGAAGTCAAACTATCACTCTTTGCAGATGATATGATACTATATGTGGAAAACCCAAAAGACTCCACTCCAAAACTGCTAGAACTTGTACAGGAATTCAGGGAAGTGTCAGGATATAAAATCAATGCACATAAATCCATTGCATTTCTCTACAACAACAACAAGACAGAATAAAGAGAAATTAAGGAGTCAATCCCATTTACAATTGCACCCAAAATGATAAGATACTTAGGAATAAACCTAACCAAAGAGGCACAGAATCTATACTCAGAAAACTATAAAGTACTCATGAAAGAAATGGAGGAAGACACAAAGAAATGGAAAAATGTTCCATGCTCCTGGATTGGAAGTATAAATATTGTGAAAATGTCTATGCTACCTAAAGCAATCTACACATTTAATGCAATTCCTATCAAAGTACCATCCACCTTTTTCAAAGAAATGGAACAAATAATCCTAAAATTTATATGGAACCAGAAAAGACCTCGAATAGCCAAAGGAATATTGAAAAAGAAAGCCAAAGTTGGTGGCATCACAATTCCGGACTTCAAGCTCTATTACAAAGCTGTCATCATCAAGACAGCATGGTACTGGCACAAAAACAGACATATAAATCAATGGAACAGAATAGAAAGCCCAGAAATAGACCCTCAACTCTATGGTCAACTAATCTTTGACAAAGCAGGAAAGAATGTCCAATGGAAAAAGACAGCCTCTTCAATAAATGGTGTTGGGAAAGTTGGACAGCCACATGCCGAAAAATGAAATTAGACTATTTCCTTACACCACACACGAAAATAGACTCAAAATGGATGAAAGACCTCAATGTGAGAAAGGACTCCATCAAAATCCTTGAGGAGAACACAGGCAGCAACCTCTTCGACCTCAACCGCAGCAACATCCTCCTAGGAACATCGCCAAAGGCAAGGGAAGCAAGGGCAAAAATGAACTATTGGGATTTTATCAAGATCAAAAGCTTTTGCACAGCAAAAGAAACAGTTAACAAAACCAAAAGACAACTGACAGAATGGGAGAAGATATTTGCAAACGACGTATCAGATAAAGGACTAGTGTCCAAAATCTATAAAGAACTTAGCAAACTCAACACCCAAAGAACAAATAATCCAATGAAGAAATGGGCAGAGGACATGAACAGACATTTCTGCCAAGAAGACATCCAGATGGCCAACAGACACATGAAAAAGTGCTCCATATCACTCGGCATCAGGGAAATACAAATCAAAACCACAATGAGATATCACTGCACACCAGTCAGAATGGCTAAAATTAACAAGTCAAGAAACGACAGATGCTGGCGAGGATGCAGAGAAAGGGGAACCCTCCTACACTTTTGGTGGGAATGCAAGCGGTGCAACCTCTCTCTAAAACAGCATGGAGGTTCCTCAAAATGTTGCAAATAGAACTGCCCTGTGACCCAGCAATTGCACTACTGGGTATTTACCCTAAAGATACAAACGTAGTGATCCAAAGGGGCACGTGCACCCGAATGTTTATAGCAGCAATGTCCACAATAGCCAAACTATGGAAAGAACCTAGATGTCCATCAACAGATGAATGGATCAAGAAGATGTGGTATATATACACAATGGAATACTATGCAGCTATCAAAAGAAATGAAATCTTGCCATTTGCGACAACATGGATGGAACTAGAGCATATCATGCTTAGCGAAATAAGTCAAGCAGAGAAAGACAACTATCATATGATCTCCCTGATATGAGGAAGTGGTGATGCACAATGGGGGCTTAAGGGGTTAAGAAAAGAATAAATGAAACAAGAGGGTATTGAGAGGGAGCCAAACCATAAGTGACTCTTAATCTCACAAAACAAACTGAGGGTTGCTGGCGGGAGGGGGGTTGGGAGAAGGTGTGTGGGTTTATGAACATTGGGGAGGGTATGTGCTTTGGTGAGTGCTGGGAAGTGTGTAAATCTGGTGATTCACAGACCTGTACCCCTGGGGATAAAAATATATGTTTATAAAAAATAAAAAATTAAAATAATAAAACAAAACAAAACAAAACATGCATCTTTAAACACAAAGGGTAGATTTGTCTGTTTTTTGAGCATTCTAGAAATGGAATCATATGATAATTATTATTTGTGTCTAGTAACGATAATTATTATTTGGCTAGTAACGTAAGTCTTAGCTTTCCTGTTCTTACTAAAATTTGCCTTTATAATTTCTGGTTGTTTGCATTTCAGTATAAATTTTGAATCAGATTTTTGGTTTCCAACAACAACAAAACACTTCATTGGAATGCCATTAAATCTATTGATCAATTTGGGGAGAATTTACATCTTGACAATACTGAGTTTTACAATCAATGAATATGGTATATTCTTCCATTTATCTAGCTCTTCTTTAATTTATCTTACTAATGTCTTAGAGTTTTCAGTATAGAAAACTTGAATTTTTTTTTGTTAGACTTATTCCTAGGTAAGTATTTTATGCTATCATAAATTATATCTATTTTAATATTTCATTTTCCATTAATTTGCTAAAGTATAAAAATATAGCTAATTTGGGATTTTTACTTGTATCTAGGACCCTTCATAAATTCAGTTACTGGTTTTAATAGTTTTTTCTAGAATTGTTTTGATTTTCTATATACACAATAATGTTGCCTGTAAATAATGACAAATTAATTTTTTTTCAATAACTCTATCTTTATTTTCCTGACTTATTGCTACAGTTAGGACATCCAATATAATATTGTATAGATAAGAAAAAAATGGACATCTATATTTGGACTCGATCTCAAAGAAAAAACTTTCGAGAATTCAAAATTACATATAACAGTCACTGTAGGGTTCTAGTGATACCTTTTATCTAATTAAGTGTCCTTCTGTATCTAGTATTTCAATCAGTCAAATATTACATTTTATTATTTTTTAACTATTTAGCTTATTATATTAATCATATCCATTATTTTGTTAATATTATGTATTAAAATAATTTATATTCAAATGTTAAGTCAATTTGCATTTCTGTCCTTCATTTGGTAGTGACTGTACTATCCTTTTTGTATACCACCACCTTTGGTTTGCCACTATTTAGGATTCTTTAAAATCTATGTCTATTAATATTGTTCTATAATTTTTCTTTGTTACATTGTTAATTGTATCATTATTGGTACTGTGGTTATTCTGACCTTATAAAATAACTGGGAGTCTTTCTATTTCCATTTTCTGAAAGTATTTAGCTTTATCTATCAGTAGAAAAATCTGGTCCTAAAGTTTTCTTTGTGATAAATTTTTGATGTTTTAAATATAAATTTAACTTCTTAGATTTTCTGTTTCTTACCATGTCAGTTGTTTTTTTGTAGGAAGTTTTCAATTTTGTCTAAAAATTTAAACAAGCCTCATATGCTTTCTTATTTTTCATTTTAATATCATTAGGATCTGTAATAATGTTCCACTTTTCAATCCTTATATTATTGTGTGTGTGTGTGTGTGTGTGTGTGTGTGTGTGTGTGTTGCCTTTAATTAGTCTCACCAGAGTTTGTCATGTTGTTAGTCCTTCAGAAAAAACTCTGGGATTTGTTGATCCCTCTATTATATGTTTATTTTCTAAGTTTTTAATTTCTGTGCTCTGCTTTAGTATTTTCTTTTTTTCCATATTCTGTCAATATTTTTTCTCTGTTCTTTTTCTAAAATGTTTACATTATAGATCATTGATTTTGATAAGTGTCGGTCTAATTTATAAAGTTTTAATCCATGTTTTCTTATTCAGCTAAAGATATTTTATTTTTATTATTACTTCTTTGTAGGGATAGTTCTAGTCTCAATTTTTTTAATTTATTTCTGGCTTAATTGAATTTTGAACATAGTATACACTCAGAATAATCTTGATCCTTTGAAACTTAGTTATACTTGTTAACTTTTATCAAGGTTTCTTATATATTTTAAAAGTGTGTATTCTGCAGTTCTCAAATACTTTATGTTTCATGCATTAGGTCTAGTTTATTAATTATGTTTTGAAAATATTCTATACCCACATTATTTATTCTTTTAGTTACAAACAGAGAATGTTAAAATATCTTATCATAATTGTGGATTTATCTATTTTTTTCATGTTTCTATGAATAATAATGTTACATATTTTAATGCTACATTACAGGGTATAAATGTATAACTGCATATGGACATTTTTAGGTGAATTGGACCTCTATCATTATTAAGTTTTTCAATTTAACTCTAGTAAAGCATTTTGTTTGCTTTAAAGTCTACATGGTCCGATATTAATGCAGCTACACCAATTTTCACTTAGATAATGTTTGAGTGTTAAATGATACAATTTTTCTATATTTTAATTCTATTTTTCTGAACCTCCTAAAAACAGCATTTTAAAAAAATTTTGGCCTGTCATTCTTTGCGTTTTAAGTGATTTACAATTTAATTTACAACTACAAATTGTGGGTGGAGCACCTGGGTGGTTGAGTTGGTTAAGTGTCTACCTTCAGCTCAGGTCATGATCTCAGGAACCTGGGATCAGTCCCTGCCCAGAGCTCCCTGTTCTGTGGAGAGTCTGCTCCTCCCTCTCTCCTCTTTCCCTCCCCCCACACACTCCACTCATATGCTATCTCTCTCAAATAAATAAATAAAATCTTTAAAAAAACAAAACTACAAATTATACAATTTACAATACTATTACAATGTAAAATAATCAATTTACATTTGATTACTGATATATTTGTGCTTAAATCCATCATCTTACTGTTTCCTATTTGACTTAGGTGTTCTGTATTATTTTGTCTCCTCTTTCTGAGTTTTTGCTTGATTTAACATTACTGATGTTAAAAGTTATCACATTTTCTTCATCTATTTCTTGGAAGTTTATATATTTATTTACTATTCTCTTAATGATTATTCTGAAAAATAAAATGTAAATTTTGTATCAAAGCCTAATATTGTCATTCTTGCCCTTTCTCTAAACAGTACGAAGATCTTTGAACACTTTAATTCTATTTCTCACAGGATTTTTATGCCATTGATATCATGTATTTTAATTCCACACATGTTTTAGAACACTCACCCATTGTTATTCACCTATAAGGGCAATACCTATATATTTAAAATTTTCATAATTCTTCATGTTTCCTTACATTTCTTCCTTCCATCTTATTATAGATTGAATGTTTGTGTCCCTCCAGAATTCATATGTTGAAGTCCTAATCCCCAAGGTGATGGTATTTGTATTGGGGACCTTTGGGAGGTCCTTAAAGTTAGAGGAGGTCATGGGTATGGAGTCTTCATCATGGGATTAGTGTCTCAAGGACACAGGAGAAGGCACCAGATACAAGTCAGGAAAAAAGCTGTCAGAATTGGCCAGCACTTTGACCTTATTCTTTTTAAGACTACAGAGTTGTGAGAAATAAATTTCTGTTGTTTAAGTTACCCTAAGGTATTTCGTATTGGCAGTTCAAGCTGACTAATACATTTGGACTGATTTCCTATCTGAAGCATATGTTTTAATATTTCTTTATTTTTTTAAAGGATTTTTTAAAAGATTTATTTGTCAGAGAAAGAGAGAAAGAGAGAGAGAGAGAGAACACAAGCAGGGGGAGCTGCAGGCAGAGGGAGAAGCAAGATCCTTGCTGAGCAAGGAGCCCAATAAGGGACTCAATCCCAGGACCCTGGGATCATGACCTGACCTGAAGGCAGACACCAAACTGACTGAGCCACCCAGGCATCCCTATTCTCTATTACTTCTTTAAATGTGAGTTTGTTTGTAATTAATTTTCTCAGCCTTTGTTTTTCTGTAAATGTCTTTTTCTCATCCTTGTTCTGAGAAGCTATATTTATTTGTTTTAGAAGTTTTGGTTAGTAGCCATTATCCTTTCTTTTTAACTGATAGACCTTTGTTTTCTACTTTGTTTTGTTCCTTTTGCTAAATCAGTTCTCAATCTCATTGTTACTTCTATGAAAATGTTTCTTTTCTCTTCTGGTTATTTTAAAATGTTATCCTTGTTTTTTTTTTTTTCAACTGATTTACCCAAGTGAAAATTTGTTTTTATTCCTTGGAGTTCATAGGGTTTCTTGGATTAATGACTTCATGTATTTCATCAATTTGAGAAAATTCTTAGCCATTATTCTTGTTTCCCATAATAGATTATAAACCTCATAAGAGTAGGATCTATGTCTAATCTTTCAGTCACTATTATATTATAGGACTCAAAGTGTTTGATAAGTATGTTGATTTATCAGAAATTCTTCTGGGAAGACTTCTCAATACATTCTTCCTTAATTCTTTCTACTCTGATTTCAATATTTCTCTTCTGTGCCTGTCTGTAATATCCTGTCCTTAAATACATTATACCTCTTACACTGAAACCACAGTGCTTCTCAATCAAGGGACACATCTGTGGGTGTATTCAGTTATGCCCAGAGGTAAACAAAGCTAAGAAATAAATGTGGCCCAACTGACTGAAGTATTTAGGTAGTTGGGTTTTTTTTTTTTTTAAGATTTTATTTATTTATTTGACAGACAGATCACAAGTAGGCAGAGAGGCAGGCAGAGAGAGAGGAGGAAGCAGCTCCCTGCCAAGCAGAGAGCCCGATGCAGCGCTCAATCCTAGGACCCTGGGATCACGACCCGAGCCGAAGGCAGAGGCTTTAACCCACTGAGCCACCCAGGCGCCCCAGATTTTTTTTTTAAAGAATTAAGCAATCACCCAAGTAACTTGGGACATTTTTTAGATATAACACAGGTGGGGTGGAATCAGTTCTTAGACGGTGCTAAGAAGCCTTCATCTGCGACAGAGAACTTCTCTGGAAGGAGTAATGGTACATATTCTCATGCATCTTATAGGTTTTACTCATTGTCTGTGGATTTAATTTTTTTTTTAAAGGGACTTATTGTATAAAGGGGTCTGAAAGCTACTAGAATAGAATACAAACTTTTCAAAATTAGAAAATAGAATACAAATCTTTTCAAAATTAGAAAAAAATAGTATAAATGTCAAAGTATTAAGGTCATGTTCCCAGATCCCCATTCTCTTTTCATTAGAGATATTTCAGAAGTGCTGTATGTACTCTATTCCAGAGTTTACTTGTATGTCTGCAAGACATGAGGCATTGGGATGGCATAACTTGTTCTCTTAATCATCTTTACAACCCCCCAGAGCCTAAAACAGTTTAAAAAGAAAAAAAAGTGTAAGGAATGAATAAATGAATGCATGAATGCTAGCATATACAGTAGTCATTTCATGTCTCTCAGAATAACTTCTTTAGAAAAAAGGAGTTAGCAGGTAGCAGCGACAATACTAGAAAAAGTCTCAAGAAAAGCCTTTAAAAAATTACTTGATAAAACGATATAAAATCTTTACCCACATAAGGTTATGCACGTCTGACACAATCTGTTTCAGCAATATCAGTAAAGCTAAACTGGAATAACTGACATTCTATATAATCATTTGAGTTAATATACTCACTCAAACACGTTTTGTATCTATTTGTTTATCTCCATATAAACAGTAGTGAACAATCTACTGTTTGCTAGCTGCTTAACTTTTGTGAGTGTAACATAATTATAAGTGAGTTGATAAGTAATGAAAACATTAAGTGTCATGTAAAGATTATGACTCCAGTGCCTAGTACGGCAATTAAATTTGATGTTTGTTACTCTGTCTTAAAATAAATGATGATCTGTTTTCCCCTGTGCTTATGTAAATAGCTGATTGATAACAATATGAAAGTGGCTATGAAGGCCAATTCTACTCATTAGATACGTGAGTAAGCAATTCATTTTACTGTTAAGATGAGTGGTGGTGAGCGCTATGATACCTACAGAAGAAATCAATATTGGACCCTTTACAACAGATTAAATACTTGTGTGTGTGTGTGTGTTTTAATTTATTGAATTGTGATAGTAATAAGAAATGACTGTCATGGAGCATTAGTGTTTGTAAGCTGTGACTTGATTTTCAACATGTCTGCCTGAGACCAAAAGATAACATCATGAGGTATAGCAAAACTTTTCAGAAAGTGAAATTATATGAGGTCCAGGACATATACCATATGATCCAGTGAATATAAGTGAACTTTAAATTCTTTTTGTTTTGAGTACATACATATTAAGCCTCTGCCTTTTTTCTTTTTAAACTGTTTTAGGCTCTGGGGGGTTGTAAAGATGATTAAGAGAACAAGTTATGCCATCCCAATGCCTCATGTCTTGCAGACATACAAGTAAACTCTGGAATAGAGTACATACATATTAAGCCTCTGCCTTTGGCTCAGGTCATGATCTCAGGGTCCTGGGATGGAGCCCCAAATCAGGCTCTCTGCTCAGCAGGGAGACTGCTTCCCTCTCTCTCTCTGCCTGCCCCTGTCTACTTGTGATCTCTCTTTCTGTCAAACAAATAAAATCTTTAAGAAAAAAAAAATAAATTCTTTTTGTTTATTCTTAACTTTTCTTGTAACAATAGTGTTATAAATAAT
The DNA here is from genome assembly GCF_009829155.1 of Mustela erminea. NCBI lineage: Eukaryota > Metazoa > Chordata > Mammalia > Carnivora > Mustelidae > Mustela > Mustela erminea. The sequence goes on along the minus strand of NC_045623.1, from coordinate 48,601,857 downwards.
CCCTTTAAAATAAATTTTATCAAATATTTTAAAGTTTAAGCTCTGCTATTATTTTACGTCTACCTCAAGAGTGACAAAGTGATAATCATTAGCAGATGTAAGAATGAAGCAGATGAATAATGATTAAACTTCTTGCAAGCTAAAAGCAAAAACAAAGAAATTTTTTTTTTTTTATTTGACAGAGAGAGATCACAAGTAGGCAGAGAGGCAGGCAGAGAGAGAGGAGGAAGCAGGATCCCTGCTGAGCAGACAGCCCGATGTGGAACTCAATCCCAGGACCCTGAGATCATGACCTGAGCCGAAGGCAGTGGCTTAACCCACTGAGCCACCCAGGCGCCCCTAAAAACAAAGAAATTTTTAAACAGGGGGGAAAAAGACATATTTTCATAGAAGCAACTATTATGGTCTATGGTCTATATTATAACCATTTAATGGTCTATGGTTTACTAGACCATAGAACCTTTGGAATGTATGTGGATTATTAAAAAGGCAGAACAGAAATGTAAGCGAATGAGCAAAGCAGAGTTCCAAAATTATTTTTGGAAAGATTTTTATACTTTGTAAAAGGCATAGAACTAGTTAGGACAAGAAATAAATATTGTGTTGGACTGTCTTCAACTTATTTGAAAATTTTGTATTTTTTTACTTTTTAATTACACTAGCCTGAGTGAGGACTGGGAGGTAACATAAGCTAGTTGGTGCTCTAAAAGTCTCAGGAAGGCCCTGTCTGCACTTTGGTGAAAATAAAGAACTGCCTTGAACTCTGAAGTATAAGATAAAACTCCACACATTAAAATGACGAAATTGTACCTGGATTACATATTATGAACACGAATTCCAATTTTCCAATTTCAAAGGCTGATAGAAGTGTTTATTGGGGTTTAGACACCTACCGCCTTTGTTTCAGAGCCAGAGGCTTTGTTAGGAGTAAAGAATAGGACACAAATTTGGAAGATGTCTGAAGGGTCATATTAAATCATCCTGCTCCTTGAAACAAAATTTGGCCCACCATTGTAAAGTAAGCCAAATTGTTTAAAATTATATTGCACTGGTTTATTAGAGCCTGGACTTTTTTGAATCGTTATCATCTCTCCATCTTTTTATAATGATTTTATTAAAGTCAGAAATAGGTTTCTAAAGTTGCAAGGTGAAAATTATCATTTAAAAGATAAATTAGTAATTCTGGAAAATGTTTTACTATCAAAAGACAATATTTACAATAAGTGCAAATCTTCTTTGCTTGCCACAATTAACCATCTGGCAAATGGGATATAATTAGGTCATCATTTGGCAATGTGATTTCAATAGGCAGACAGAATACTAATAACACAATGAGCCAAGTTCCATAATCTAATTCATTATCATTTTTCCAGCACTTCATTTTTGTTTTAAATGACTCTATTTGTTAATCATTCCACATCTCTTTGCTGAAGATAAATAATACAGCACATTCCCAACTGATAGACATGAAAACTGAAAATAAACAGAGTAATTTCTCCTTGGTCATACTGCCAATTTTTAAAACAGCCATATTATTAATGCAGCCTCTGATACCTTCTAACACAATTCACTCAACAAGTATTTACTAGATGCCTACCTTGTGTCAGCACTGTATTGGTTACCCCACAAATCAAACAAAGAAAATACAGGCTCTGGCATAAACAAGTTTAGACAAAGAAGTGAGAAAAAATTACAAATGCAGGTTTTAATGCAAAGTGATAACACAGAATTCAGAATAACCAAATTCTCTGGAGATTAGGAGTGACCGGGAAGCTCTTCATGAAGTGGGTCATGAGCTTTTCAGAAGTTTGACAGGTGATGAGATGGTTATGGGAGTTGAAGAAAACAGAAGCGTACAATGATGTTGCTTCTCTCTCTCCTCTCTTTCTTCTCTCACTCTTTCTCTCTCTCTCAGTCTTTCTCTCTTTCTTTCTTATTGAACTGACAGTATAAATGGGAGCCTTAACCAGTTTGGGTAATTAATAAGGAGTAGCAGGTTAGGGAAATAAAGTAATGGGCTCAATTTCTGCATGAACAAATTGAAGACTTGATATATAAAATCTAAGAATTTGCTGTTCAACTTCTGGAGCTATTGATAAAGGCACAATTAATATAGTTGAAATGAAATAGGTGTAAAAAGGGTAGCCAGGAAGAATTTGCTGAGTAAAAATAGTCAAGGGCTGAGAATGGAGTTCTGGGGCACCATTTTTATTTAAATGATGAGTGGAGAGGCCACCAAAATAATTTTAAGTAGGAACTGTCAGGAATATAAAGAGAAACAGCATATACTATCATAGAGACAATAAATAAGCAACCAGAAGGGTGAACCAGTTAAGTTTTTTGGTCTGCATTTATGCTGCATAACAAAACTTACAAATATTAATGCTTATAACAAAACATCTGTGTTTTTTGCGTAGTGATCTGTGGTCAGCATGAAAAGTTCTGATTCATGTTTTCTCTTGTTTCCAGCTACACATTCAGTTAATGGGCCCTCCATGTGACCACATGGGTACATTTTGCTGATCAGACTATCATTAAGTGAGCACGTTCTTCTCAGAGCATATGGAAAATGCATGAGGAACCAAGCATCTTTGAAGTCCTTACTTATCTCATGTCCACTATCATTCTATTGTCCAAAGCAAGACCTATTATCAAAGACTCAGAGATACATGCTCCACCTACTCTGGTCATAGAGGTTTTTCAAAATCATCTAGAAAAGAGCATCGTGAATTTATAAATCTATAATCTGAACCAAGTAAAGAATTGAAAGCTATAATCTAACCCAATCTAGTCTATGACTAAAGAATGTGATCAATTGTCAGAGACTAAATAGGAAAAGAACTGGCCTGAGAAGAGTTTATTGTAATATATAGTTACTGACTCATTTCCAAGTATACAGTTTAGAAGAAAATGATAATTTTCTATAGCACTGCTTCTTCACTTTGTAGAGAAATAGAAATAAATGTCTGGTGAGTTTTCAAGAAATACTTATGCATGAAACCAGATCAATTAAATAAAAATGTCTCAGCCTGAAATGCAGACATTTTTTACTCTTTTTTATAGCTCCTCAGGTGATTCTAATGTACACGAATGATTTATAGTGAACATTCTCCACTTTGCAAGGGAAATTTAAAAAATATAAATATCCCTAATGTGACTTCACAGTATAGTTCTAATTTTATGTATGTGAGTGTGTACATGGCACAGAATGTAGATATGTCTGTATGCACAAAAAGGGAGTGAGAAGGACACAAACATCGCGTTCATCTCTGGATTTTCAGATTGGAAATGCTCTTTATTTTACTCTTTTTTTTGTATTTTCTAAATTTTCTACAGTGAAATGTACTACCTCTAAAATATGAGACAATGAATAAATATTGGTAAATAGAAATTCAGACTAAAGAGGTGCCCAGAGTAGAAACTGCAACATATTAGGGATTCATGAAAGCAGAGAATAATCTCCTGGAAAGAAGGTGAAAATGATGTGTTTTGGAAACCTAAAGGAAAAGAAGAAACAGAACCAACTATTTTCCATATGTGGTCAGCATGTTGTAAAAGATGATGAGGAGAGCTAAAATGTAGTGATATACCTTCTTCTGAATCTAAATGATTTCAAGATTTCAACCCAGAACTTTGTCATAAGGGTCTGACTATACTCTGAAATATCAGGCGAAAATAAGATTGAGAATAAGTTAGTGACAGTTCAGTGTCCAAGACGCATTTATCTCCTCTGCCTTTCATGAAACTTGATATGTTAAAATTGATCTTTTCATACTATGAAATGGGATTATTTTTCATCTCAGTTTGATCTTATCAGGCATCCCGTACCTCTCCACTTGATGACAAAAATAAAACATACCACTCCAATAGAAAAAATAATGAAGAAAACTGGAATAAAATGGAGATGAGGGAAAAGTAGCAATTGCCAAAAGTTTGGATATATAAATATGCAAATGTAATACATCCCAGGCTTTAACTCAGTTGATTTGTTGAGCCTTCACAAAAGATATGGGCAAATTTATGGCCCATTTTTCCCCGTCTTTCTAAAAAATTATTTAGTTTCTGAGCACTCAAAGGAGAAGAATGCTTGCATTTTTGTAAATAAATGTTCCTGTGGTTTGTGAGATCTAGGCACATATGTTTCAAGCATAAATGTTTTCTACTGGGAACTCTATAGAAAACCTATTATCGAGAATTAGATGATTTCATGCTTCATAAGTTTAATACTAACTGGCAGAAGTCAAAAGGAATTAACTTTTTTGCAACTGTGTCATGACTCCAAACATTGTGCCAAACATCCTGTTTTTCAAAATTGACTGGTTAGGACAGTCCATTTGTAGTTAATATTTGTACTGAATTCCCAACTAATCATTACTATTGCCTTTATTATCCCTGTTGCTATTGTTGTTTTTATTATTAAATGTGAACCAAACACATGCCCTCTGCCTACAAAGATAATCCACACTTCCAAAATTATTCTTGTGGCTTTACTAAAAATCAGTGTTGCAACAATAACTTTTTAAACTCTATCCTATACTACTCTCATATGAATATTAACATTACTGAAGAAAATAGAATGGTTGGAACTATAAAGGCATAATGACACAAAAATATTTTAAATAAGACATGCTTCCATAAGAAATTATGAATATCTAAAGAATGATTAAAGTTCAGTAGATGACCTAAGCATGGTCATGACAGAAATAAAGTATATGAATTCCCAGCCCCACATTCCAACCATTTAGCTACACTCTGTAACATTCCTCTATCCAGAGGCAACATTCAGGACCAGAGCCTCACGAATTTCCCCATGATACCACTAATGTTTAGTAGAGAGAACAACTCTTCTCATACAAAACTCATCGACCTAAAGACACCCAAAGACTTCCATACCCAAACTGAGCTTTAAATCCTGCACTAAGAATCCTTCAACCACCGTTGACCTCAAGAGGAAGAACCACAGCAAGCGTGGTCAGCATGCAATAATCCAGCACTCGTCATGCAGCAGGAGAAATAACCCTACTCCCAGTTGAAAACTCCAAAGGAGGACAAGTCTTTATTACATTAGAACAGTGAGAGCACTAGCATAGCGTAGCACCACTTACTGAAAAAGAAGAGAGAAACTTTCCCAGAAACGTAGAAACCAGGTTCATTCTCACACCTAAGAAACAATAAACTTATTAAGAGTTGTTTCCTCTAGAATCCATTTACCATTTCTTTAGATAAGTACCACCTATTGAGGCAGGCAATATTTACCGAGGATACAAGATTACAGTTAGATTTCATCTAGAAAAAGAACAAACAATAAAGGTCTGTAACCAGATTCAGAATAAAATTGTGTCTATGAGCTTTGTTAAGTATGAAGAAAAGCGGAATATTCCAAGCATCCAAATATGATTTCTAACAATAGAACTGTTTCTTCCTCATGGTACCCATGGGAACTGCTTTTGCTCATTAACCACACTGGAAAAGATCAATTACAACCTGTCACCTTGATAGAAAAAATAGCTGTTCATTTTGCTAAAGCAAGTTTCTCCTTTTTAAAAAAATTCCGAATACAAAATATCACAAACCAGCATGGCATTTAAAATACTGTATTTATTTTTAGTACATTGATTTTTGAGAATAGCTATTTAATGATATCTAATGAATTGTAATCATTACTATAGATATAATCTTATAAAATAGCATCTGCTTTGGGCTCTGCAGTAGAAGGGAGCGCTTGTACAAAGATTTTTTTTCTTATAATTGAAATGTTATTTATCTCTTTCTAATAGAGTGAACCATCTATATGGAATGATGTTTAAAGGTAATTCTGGATTTTCATTTGCTCTATTCTGTCTGTGAATATCTCTTGATATCCGCCACCCCCGTCTTTTTTTCTTAGATGTCATGAAAGGACAAACTCAAATATTCAGGGTTTTCATATGAAATGTCACTCATCACATGGGTATACAAATCCATTTACTGTAAATCATTATTGAGAGAGGCCTAAGAAGAAAAACCTTGGAAATAGCTCATATGTTACATTAAGTCTAAAAGCAATCCAACATGCAGTCTGCATACAGTCAGAGACACTACTTCCACTAAGCATACTTTACAATTTGCCATTCATTTTTCTTTCTCTAAATATGTATTTAGATTCTCAAATAAGTTAGAACATTTACTCTAAAAAAAAAACAAAAACAAAAACAAAAAAAACACCTGTTCTTTTAAATTTCCATGGTGTAAAACTATTGACAGCTTTCCATGAGGCAATAGATCACATTTGGAAAGACCAATTTAATGTTAGCCATTTGATCTCAGAGTGGCATACATTCCAGAAGGAGATTTAATTATACATCTGACTCCCACTCACCCATTTGGCAGAATTTATTTTGATGTTTATTAAACATAAGACTTGAAAACATGATATATAGCTTTATCTTTCATTCTTTTTTATCCATCAAGAAAGTAGAGTTTGGAAGCTGAAGTTTAAATTCTTATAGATATTCTTGTTCCTCATTGCTTTGGAAGTAATAATTTCATTCCAAAAGGGAAACAGATTTTTTCCTTTTTTTTTTTTTGGACAGAGAGAGCTTGCATGATTGGAGGTGGTGAGGGAGTGGGCAGAGGGAGAGAGAGAATCCTAAGCAGGCTCCACACTAAGCACACAGCCCAACACAGGACTCCATCTCACGACCCTGAGATCATGACCTGAGCCAAAATCAAGAGTTGGACCCTTAACAGACTGAACACTCCAAGTGCCCTGAAAAGAGATCTTTCTTCTGCGACTTCAGATCAGGTAACTCTACTAGGAGTCCTCTCTACCCCACTCCAGCCCTCAGGACATAGAACAAGAGCGGGCTCTTTCATTATAAGAATCTTCTCAGCATTCCCCACTAAATGCACAGATTTAATACACTCTAGGGAAGTGGTAATCTAAGACATAATGATATATGGAAATAAGATCTATAGTCCATGGGCCCCAGATCTTTCTGACACTCAGAGTTGAATTATTCATTCAATAATCATTTGAATATAGCAAAGTGGTTGAGAATCTCCTAAGACTCTCTGAAAAATTTTATTTATTTTTTACAAGATTTGTTTTAATGGCAGTCTATACAAACTACAGGACAAGCATCAGCAGGGGGAACACCCAAGTATCCCCCCACCCCCAGTGTTCCAAGATTCATCTCTGAAAGATTTTAAATCTACTGCTTATTTTGTCACTCTATGCGTATGACTTAGGGCAAATCACTCAAATTCTTGAAGCCTCAAGTGTCTTATCTTTAAAATGGACATAATTGAAATTTCTTTCCAAATTGATTGTGAGAATCAAATGAAGTAATGCATGTGAAGTACTTGGCCCAGTGCCAGACACACAGTAAGAAGGGGATACATTTTCACTGATAAGTTTTCAAATGATCCAGGTGCTATACCTCTCTTTGGGAATCTAAAGGTGAACAAGTCAGTGCTTCAACAAGTTCATAGTCTGCTGTTAAACAAAAAGGAAAACATACTATTAAGGAGCATGAAAAGTGATGGGGAATAAAGAGGTTTCCGTGAGAACACAGACAGGAGAAAAACTCGCTGGGAAAAGAGGAAGAGGAAGGTGACACAGGGTACCCAAATAGATGCCTGAAATATGGGGAGGATTTGGTTAGATTATTTAAAAGAAGAGGATTGTTGAAAATAAAAGAAAGAAGGACTTGTGTAATCCAGTGTGTTCCAAGGATCCCTCTTTATTCATAAGTCCTTAAACTAAGGTGTAGGCATTTACAGATTTCCTTGCATACCCTCTCCCTTCAAGAACAGAAGCCAGACCTTGCCTTCCCTTCTGAACCAAGAGCAAAAATTCTTTGAAAATCATACAACTTAAAGCTCTGTGCTTTCTCCTGATCCTCACCAAATTTCCTCTCACCTTAAAGAATGTCAGGGGAGGGGTGCCTGGGTGGTTCAGTGGGTTAAAGCCTCTGCTTTCAGCTCAGGTCATGGTCTCAGGGTCCTGGGATCGAGCCCCGCATCGGGCTCTCTGCTCAGTGGGGAGTCGGCTTCCCCCTCTTCTCTCTGCCTGCCTCTCTGCCTACTTGTGATCTTTGTCTGTTGAATAAATAAATAAAATCTTAAAAAAAAAAAAGAATGTCAGGGGAAAGTTGTAGCTCTTTATTATAATATAATAATGAAAAAGAATGAAAATTTACTAACAATACTCTAAGGTAACAGCTACAAAAAAATCTTTAAACATTCATAGTATCCTAAATAGCGCTTATTACCATGAAGTTTTTATGGTGCCCATTGTCCTGTTAAGAGGCTGTACATTTAATCTGCTCCTTAACTCCTTGGTTCCAATAAACCCATTTATCATTTAGGTAAACCTTTGGGTGGTTTTGGAATGTATTAACTTTGCTGCCATATCTAAATGTGCTTTGACTCTCTTCATTCCATCAGTCACGATCCCTTTATTATTTTAGCCATTTATTCTTGATTCAAGGCTTATAGTAGCTTGGATAATATTGGAGAAATTCACTTCTTGTTTTATGAAACATATCTATTTTCTTACTAGTCATTTGGATCTAGTCTGGTAGAATACTTGCTACTAGAAATCACTAGAAAACTAGCTTTCAGTTATCACCCTTACTTCTAAGACACATGCATTTACAGAAAATGACCCCTAACCTTTCATCCTTTCCACACCCATACAAACGTACATATACAGTGGAATAAAACATTAAAGTTAAAACTAATTATACTATGTTTTCATTAAAATGTTAATTTTTGTGATAAAAATGTACTTTATAGTTTTGCATAGGCTTTATAACTATAGATCACATAAACACAAATCAAAATTAAATTATGTGCCAAATTTCTCAGGCCAGTCTTGGGAAGGTTATGACAAGAATAGACCTAAGAACTTCCCCCAAATATGTTCTGTAACCATGCATACTTTCAGTTAGAGTCTTTGAATATTTTTTTCCCTTTTGAGTTCCAGAGAAACTTCCAATTTTTTTTCAAATCCCTCCACTCTGAACTCCCCAGTTAATCCATCTAATAATATTTTATTAATGTTAATTACTTAGTGATTGTAAAATTTCCATCACCCTGAAGAATCATAAGCTCCTCTCTAAACCTAAAACAAGTGTGTCTCAATATAGAAGGGGTGTAAGTAATTCTCCAGTCTAACTTGAATCAAAACCACTAAGAATAAAACCTCAATGAGAACCTTAAGAGTAATCTTATTTAAGCTATAATCTCTAGTTTATATAAAGCTCATTTGTGCATTTTTTTCCATCAAACATTTATAGAGGTGCTAGGAATACATCTGTGAAAAAAACTACTGCTGGCTTCTTAATCCTTATGTTCTAGTGGAAGAAAAATATTACAATAGGTAATAGAAATGGTAATACCCGCAGTGTGTTATATAGGAAGTGGAATGAGAAGTGTTGAAGAGGTTGCCACAATACAGAGGTAACATTTTAATAAACAACTGAAGCTCATAAAAAATGAAGAACCATGTGAGTACCTGCTAAAAGAGCTTTCCAGGCAGAGGAATAGCAAATGCAAAGAATGAAGGAAGGGTAGAGGAGAAGGAGATGCAAATTAGGTAAGTAATAGGAGTGCAAAGGCCTTTATGAGGACATTTCCTCTAAAAGAGATGGAAAGCCAACTGGAACATTTTGAGTAGAGATAATATAATTTTACAGCTCAATAGGACTTCTGTGGTTCTGAATATAACGAATTGGGAAAAGCACTTACAGTGTCTTATAATTAAAATGCCTTATCATGCCAATAGGTCATATCATCAGCATATAATTGACACCTGGAGCCATCATATCACTGAAAGACTGAGTACAGATAGAACAAAAAATTAAAGGATGGGACTTTCTAATGTAAAGAGGACAGAGATGAAAGCAGACAGCAAAGAAGACTAAGAAGTAAACAACCAATGAGGTAAAAGGAAAGCCAGTAGTTAAGTGATCCTAGAAGCCAAGTGAATAAAGTATTTAGTGGAAGAGGGAGTGATCAGCTGTGCCAAATACTGCTAATGAACTCAGTTGGTTAAGGACTAACTGCTGTATTTAGAAACGTGGATGCCATTGGTGACCTTGACAAGAGTAGTTTCAATGGAGCGACAGAAGTAAAAGCCTTGCTGAAGTGGGTTCGAGAAATAATGGCTGGGAAGTAATTGTAGAGAGTGAGTACATACAACTCTTATGAATGATTCTGCTCTAAAAGGAAACAGAGAACTGGAGAAGTAGCTAGAAATTAAAATGGGCTAAAAGAGAAGGTTTGGAGAAGTAACAGATTATTTGTGCATATAAGAAATATCTGGTAAAGCTGGGGCTGAGAGAAGATGAAGGGATATTAATATTCAAAAGAGAGGAAAAATATTGGAACAATATCCCTAACTATAACAACAAGGATAAGACTTTCCTTGTTGATTAATACTGATAATTAATATCCTTAACTATACCAACAAGTATCTGGACTGTCCTCAGAGAACAGGCACTTCAACCAAGTAGTAGAAAGTTGATGTAAATGAATGGTTAGAAGTGGTGGTAGGACTTTGTTGAAATTCTCTTCTGGTTGATGAAATTTTCTCAGTTAAATAGGAATCAAGGTCTTAAAGTGAAATTAAGGACATAAGAGTGTGTGTTAGTGGTTTGAGGAGAGATTATACAAAAATACAAGAGAATTGAAGGGTGAATAAACTAGAAAAATCTACTATAATTGTTAGACAGCATTAAGAGTTTGCTTTAGGTTAATGATCCTGAATTTAAGGTGAAACAATTCTGCATGGTTGTGTGTTTCCCTCCACCAACATTCAGTTATAGGATAGTAATTTGCGAGTAAGGAAGGTTAAAATTTTGATAAGTGAATATGATGAAGCAGCAAATGGGGCAATAGATTGGAGTATATACAAGAGAATGGTGATAATAATTTTTCATGGTATTTAAAATCAAAACAGAGGATAGTCAAGACATGAGGAGATAAGGGGCAGAGAAAAGATAATAAAAATCAATGAATTCTATATTTTTGTAATATAAAATTATTGCCAGAGTTGGAGTACTAGAATCAATTGGTGGAAAGGATAAGATAATGAACAGAGAAGCAAATGCTGAAGTTAGAGTCATGTTATGACAAGGTCTAGGTTCTGCCCTGTGGGAGTGAGTAGTTAAGGTAAGTGGAAATTATGATAATTAGAAAAGAAAAGTTCAAAGAAATGAAAGTCCAAAGACCTGAAAGGATAATCTACATGGATGATGATCATACCCTTCAAAATTACGATAATGGTGTTATTAAAAAATAACTATGGGTCTAGTAATGTCTTCAAGGAAGAGGATTAGAGTATATCTACAAGAAAGTGTTTCACTTGGTGCAATTTTATGACATGAGATTTTGAAAGTTGGAGGGCTGAAGTAATAAAGAGGAGTGATAAACCTAAAGCAGCCAAGAAAAAAAGGAGGACAACCACCCTCTTCAACCTCTTCCAGCCCAAGCAGTGAAGGAGAGTGGAAAAGAAGAGTCACCACCTCAAACAGCTTCAAGGGAAGTAGTGCCCCCAAGTAAGAGGTTATTTTCGGACAAAGCAAAAGAGTGAAGACAGAATAAATTTCTCTAAAGATCACTGTGAGTTACAGAGGGCAAATCATGATGGTTTCAGGAGTTGAAAAAGAATGACCTCAGAAATGTGAATGTATAGTCTTCAGGAAACTGTAATCTAGGGGAAGATGGACGATGACAAACTGGATCTTATGCTAACTAGAAAAAAAAAGGCCATCTAAATAAAGTGCATGTCAAACATACTCTTTTTTTTTTTTAAAGATTTTATTTATTCTTCAGAGAGAGAGGGAGAGAGAGTGAGCACAGGCAGACAGACTGGCAGGCAGAGGCTGAGGGAGAAGGGAGAAGCAGGCTCCCTGCCGAGCAAGGAGCCCGATGCGGGACTCGATCCCAGGACGCTGGGATCATGACCTGAGCCGAAGGCAGCTGCTTAACCAACTGAGCCACCCAGGCGTCCCTCAAACATATTCTTGAAGGGCAGGGATCAATAATCCAGGCATCAGACGCTATTAAAGGGAACCTGGCTCCAAGGGTTTTTAAGTTTCATAATTGGGGATAACCAGTTTTTCTTTTGTCATGATCAGGAGATGGAATCCAAGCCTTATAGGACAGTATATATGACAGGCAGAATCTTGACTTTCTACTCTAGTCTGCTACCTACATTAATTTTTGGATGAGCACCAGCCCTTCTTCTAACATTACCAATTATTAAGAGGATTCCTGAAAGAAAACTGTAAGGCATACCAGGGGCTCCCAACTCTACACAGCCACCTCCACCAAGAGGTAATTGATAATTTGATCTTTAGGTTTTCCAGAAGGCCATCTTCCTCTACATGATGCCAAATTAAAGAGACCAGTCTTATACAAAATTACCCTTACTTTTCATGTATTATATCCCATTATCTCAATTTTTGTTGATTAGGTCTGTGATGCTACCCCTTGACCAGGCTTAGAAGATTTTTGAAGACAGCCAACCCAAGGACTAAGAAAAGGAAGAATGTGAATGTTTTCCTGTTCCAGGAAAACAACAATGCATTTTCATTCTGCCTCTATATGTGTTTGCTCAAGGAGCAGACTACCCCTTGGCTGGCCAACAAATGATGAAAAAGCAACTTAATTATTTAATATTATGCTAACCAAGGACTCAAGATTAATCTGTTGCCTCTGAGGCTCAGGTTTCTAGCTATTTGGCCTGTCATAGCTGCCAAATTCTCCATTGCTTTGACTTCCTTACCTTCCACTCAGGAATTACCCACAAAGGTGTGGAGTTGTGGAGTTCTGTTACTCCAATACACCCTCTGCAGGCCAGAGATTAACCAGAGGTCCTGGAAGGGAGCCCTAGAAAACTCTGAAAGATTAGGATAATAGCTGCCAGGGTTGAGCTCTCATGGACCCAAGGCCGTCAGGGTAAAGATATCTGTAGACATAGAAAAAATAGCCTGAGAGAGTCTTGTTAGTGCAGAAAGGAACCTGAGTTGTTAAAAGGGTCAACCAATTAGAGGTTGTTCTGCTCATAATGGACAAAAGCTTTGCATGTAATTGAGCAAGACTGATATTCATGGTTGCAATGAATCATAATAATGTTGAATAAGAGTGGAATATATAAGAAAATGTGGTGGGGCAAAGGAGAAACTGATCAAGTCCAATGAAGTAAAGGTGCTTTAGATAGTTCTTAAAGAACAAGTTGAAAATTTATAAATATATGAGATAGACAAGCAGAGGAGGGTATTGTAGGCAAAAGGGATAAAATGTGAAAAAGTATATATGAAGCAATATCAAATTTCAAGAAAGTGCACACAATTCAATGTCTATCAATAATAATGATTACTACCATTTATCGAGCACCTGCTATATGCCAGATATTGTATTAAACTGGTTTCAGTAATTCAACATGGTCCAGACTCTACACCACATCCCTTTCTAAGAAATAACAGTCTGACTCCAGAAGTTTTGGAGAATGATACAGATCTTTCCTGAAGAATTCTTTAAAGGAGAGATATGAGAGTTTTACTTAGTACCTTAGAAAAGGAACTTTTTATTAAGTCCTTTTAAATAGATCTCTCATTCCACAAACCTTCCCAGTCTAGGGAACTACTAAATTCTCCTCATTTCCTAACTGCCGCTGTCTCACTACCATGCTGTCCTGCCTTCCACCTACATTCTCCCTGTGTCATTCTGGACATAGGCCCTCTCAAGTGAAGGTAGCCACTTGGACTCCTGCCATCTCCTGTCTGCATATCCAGATCCTCCCAAGAGCACTGAAAGACCTCATGATTCCACAGTCCCCGAGGAGGACCCCCTTTTCTTGCTGAGAAAATAAGGTGAGCCCTGGGAAATGAGGTTTTATCTTTCACTCAGTTGAAGGTGTAGTAGCATAGGAGCACAGAAGAGAGGTTGTGATAACTTTAACATTAATATTTCTATTTATACTATAAATTACAATAGAGATAATGGTAGAGATCCTAATCTACATTAGGATGAAACTGAGGCACAGCAAAGTTAAGTAACTTTCCCAAGGTCCTACAATTCATAAATGGCCACGCTAAAGTAAAACCAAGCCAGGCTTGGGTCAGATTCCTTGCTTAATGATATTCTTCTACCTCACTTAATCCTCACAGGAAACTGTGGAGGTGAGTACTATTATCCCTGTTCTCATTTTACAAGTAAGAAAACTGAGACTTCTTGAGATTCATTAACAGGTCCCACAATACATGAATGGCAATGAAGGATTCGAGGTCATATTTTTCCATTCACAAAGTCCACGCACTTCTGATCAGCCTGATGGTATAGAATGATGATCTGGGAACCATCCTCAGTTGAAGCTCAAAAGGGAGTGGTATTACATATCGTCACAGCTTATCAGGCATGGTCGAAGAAAAGAATTATGATGCATAGACTAGCTAAGGAATGATGAGAGAAGACTGAAGAAATAGGCAAGCTACAGATTTTATCTTATACATCACATTAAGCAGTTTCAGTTTGATCTTTAAATGCAATGTGAAGTCATTGAAAAGGCTTTTATGGGGGTGGGTGGGAAGGGGTTGGTTATGCTTCAGGAAAATCCTGCAGGAGTGGGTTCATATACTGAAGTAGGGGTGTGCTAATTTGCTGCTTTGTGGGTGAGGCACTGGCTGTTTGAGCAAGTCCAGTGATTCCTAACCAGACGTAACTTGGGATTTTGCTGCGCATGAGCTGAAATCCAGTATCATATGAGGCTGAAATGGAAGTGACCAATAAGAGGGCCTGAAGTACATAAGTAAATCTGGTCCTACTGTCTCTCCTCACCTCAGGGATCTATGTCCTCAGTCTTAGAACATACCCCAATCATGGCACGCCTGTAATAATACATTACTTGTGCTGGTGTTTTTCTTATTTCTGATTGCTCTTTGAGCCCATCCTATGTTCCACAGCCCTGGAACTATACTTAGCTTAGAATAATGGGCCTTACATTTTCATTGCACCTCACAGTTTTCACATAATTTATACTTCTATTATCTAATTTTTGCCACATAACAATCCCGAGGCACTCAGAAATAGCATACGGTTGATAAAAGTTTAGAAATCTCAAGTGACAAATGGATCAAATAGCTAAGTTGTGAGAGAGTCAAATAGAATCCACAGTTTATTTTGAGGGCATGGCAGTGTGATGGAAATGTTCCGTATCCTTATTGGTGTGCTAGTTTCACAAGTGTATAGATCTGTCAAAACTCATCACATTGTATTCTTTAAATGGATGCACTCTATCGAACATAAATTATATTTCAATGAATTTCATTTTCAAAAACACATCTGTGTTTTTTTAACCTTAATCTGAAGCTGTTTGGATTAAAATCTATTCTATCTTGGAATTTACCAGAAATGAAACAAAATTAAAACACATTCTGGATTTTCTTCAGCATTAAATATAAACTTAAATGTTCTTCCTACTTAAGGAAATTAAAAAAAAAAAAACTTAAATGTTCTTCATATTTAGTCCCATAATACTTTTTCAATCTAACTCCAACCTTTCCATCCTCCTCCACTCCTTATTTCTACCCCCATTACTTTCCTGCATAAACTTTGTGGAGTAGCCAAGCTACTCCACTAGTCTCCATATCAAAAGGAGATCCCTGTGCTTTGGCCAGACTAGGTTCATGCTCAGGCTCAAGCCTGCCCTCCTCTCATAGACATTTGAACTGGTTATATCCTATTTTCTTATTTCTACTCCTCACAATTCTTCTGATTGCCTTGCCTTCATGATTAGTCTTTTCCCTGAACCCATATAGTATTTACTGCCTTTTGTTAATTTGGCACTTAGCTCTTTCTTTTGGCCACACACTTATTGAGTGTCTCCTATATATCAAGAAGTTTGTAAACATATATGTTTGCTCTTCTTTTCCCTGTCAATCTAATTAGATTATAAATTCTTCAGTCATATAAATAATGATATTCATTGTATTCCCAATAGACATCAAATAATGGGCAGCCTTTTAAGAGTATATAAAACGGCACAAAGAACCTTGGACAGGGAATCATAAAACCTGTATTCTGTGCTCAAATACACCATATATGTGAACTGAGGTATTTGTAAAACTTTCAGAAGTTCAATTCCCACATTTATAAATAGGAAAAATATATTAACTATGCTACTCAGTTCTCAGAAGCTAATGAAGCAATGTATGTATGTATAAGTGCATTATAAATCACTGTAAATTTTATAAGTTAATGATGTTTTTAAATAATTCTTGGATATACTTTTGATGCTTTCTTTTTTAATAGTGGAATAGTCATCCCCCATCTGGGTCTGTGTTCATTCTTCAGTTTGTGGCATAATCCTGTGTTAATCCTTTCTTCAAACTTTACTGTGTCTTTAGATGTTCACAAGATTAGTCTTATGTTAAAGATAATCCACACATATATACACTGATTCATACATAAGTTATCCCACATCAAAGCTAGTATCCTATTATGCACAATAACTTATTTTATAGTACATCTATGACTTCCCTTATCCAACACGTTACAAATTAATAAGAATGGCCAACCTAAAAAATATTCCGAGGAGGAGAACAAAATTTAGATAATTAAGCACTTGTTTTCCAGTAAAAAAAAAAAAAAAAGAAAAGAAATATTTGGGTGCCTGGTGGCTCAGTAGGTTAATTTGGGCTCACTGTTCAGCAGGGATCCTGCTTCTCCCTCTGTCCTTCCCTTCAACTTGTGCTTGATTTCTCTCTCTTTCTTTCTCACTCTCTCAAAGATAGATAAACGATCTTTAAAAATAAATATAAAAAAATAATATATAAACTGAAATCATCAAATAAATTATCCAGGCCTAGCTAGCTCTGACTAAATATTCAGCAGTACCACTATATTCATCTGTCTATCCATCTATCTATCATCTATCTATAATTAATGAAAATGTTGACAGAATGGATGAGGTCCTCTTATGATTCTTTCTAATTTGCATGTATATTGTAGATAATGGAGTAAAAATAATATACTAGTTAATGTTTTGCTGAAAATAATTTTAACTTTGTTAGATTAAAGATCTCATTTTTGTAAGTAGAAAGTTACTGTAAATTTTACTAATGTGTACTAATTCTCAGGATACTGCAGGAGCTAGTTATTTGGCTAGCTAAATTTCTGCTCTCAATCTATTTCTACTAACTTTCTCTTTAAAAAATACAGCATTCAGGGGCTCCTGGGTGGCTCAGTGGGTTAAAGCCTCTGCCTTCAGTTCAGGTTGTGATCCCAGACTCCTGGGATCGAGCCCCACATCAGGCTCTCTGCTCAGCAGGGAGCCCGCTTCCCCCTCTCTCTCTCTGCCTGTCTCTCTGCCTACTTGTGATCTCTGTCTGTCAAATAAATAAGTAAAAGAAAAAAATCTTTAAAAAAATACAGCATTCATATCTGAATTTACCAAGAGTTCAGTTAGCTATGCTTTTGTTCTCCAAATACTACTACACATAGTACTATAAGCTTAGCAGGTTGTTCAACAAATTCTTTGTTCATTTGGGCTAGCTGATTCAAACAAGTGGTCATTCGCTTGACAAGATTCAAATGTGTGTGGAGTGAAATGAAGTTGTTTCAGTGAGTTGTTGATCAAGTAAAACCATCAATGTGGCAGCCCTGTGAATTGCCACATTAAACAAAGAAACAGAGCCATACCTTTTAAAGAAGAATGCTTTCCAAGCAGAGCAGTAAGAAAAGTCTCCCTCTGCAGCCACATGTCAGATATGGGACAATTCACTCCGCTCAGTAAATCTGAGGGCTACCGAGAGGCCCTTCCTAGATTGGGAACAAGGAATTCTCATAAGGGGATGAAGTGTGACAGAGGAAAGAGAAAATACAATCTCCACCAGTCAGGAGACCAGAATTGGGTTGTGATGTGGCTCTTGACCAATGGTGAAAAGATGAGCAGTCCATCTTTCTCAGTTTTCTCACCTCACACTTAAGAGCAATCACACTTGCCCTTCTCATCTCAAGGGCTTCCCTGAGCCTCAGAGGTGGTCATAGATGTGAGAGCATGTTGAAAAGTGTAAGATACTACAAAGATACAGAAAACATAATTTTCTGTTTCTATCTCCTTACATGAATAAGTGAATGGCACTGAGGACAAAAGATGTGCATGAGCAGCTGAGTGCCTTGTACATCAGATAAAAGATTTTTTGAGGGAGAAGAGATGTTTCAGGTTTGTTATAACTCCTCTTAAATTTAATAAACATGTATTAAGCACCTATATATGTATAGAACATGATAGTGACTTTTACAAGGAACAGAGAATACAAAGGTGATTAAGTGGACCTCCTATATTCAAAGAAGCTTAAAAACTAAGTGAAAGAGACACTGTGGCTCTGGAAAAATGCAAATAAATTCTCTGAGATACTAGCACATGCATGGAAAAGCAGAATTTTTGAGCAGTGTCTGAGGGATGAATAGGAGTTGGAGAAGTGGAAAAACAATGGAGGAAACAATCATACTAGATAAAGTAACAGCATAAGCACAGGGATAGAAATGTGAGTGGACAGTACACTGAAGGGTGACAAAGAATGCTGAGATCTTGGATGCAAAGAGGAAATGCATGAAGAAATTCTACACATCGGGGTGAGATTAGAGACTCTTAAATACTTTTTTTGTGTGTACTTGCTAATCAGTCAAGCAAAATAGTTTGCTACCAGTAATTTGGTGCAAATATTTGAATTCTAGAGTCCAGTTTTTCCACATGAAATCCTGTCGATTGAACTCTACATCTGACAGCTCTGGGTATGTCTGGCACTTCCCCACTTCCTAGAAAATGTTCAAAGCCAATGCATCCAAATTGGATATTACTTTCTCAAACTGCCACTGAGCTCAATAAAATGTTCCCTTCAAGCTCTGTCATCCAACAAAACAAATAAGTATCAACCAAAAATTATTTGTGAAGAGAATGTGAAAGAACTGAACTTGAAAACAATTTCTAAAAGCTTATTGCCTAAAAGCATTGATGAAGTCCTTGGAAATCTTCCGAGCAGGCAGGGTATCTGTACCCATGCAACTGAATACCATGTGCATGCAGAAACTATACAATAGAGACATGCGGCTGCAAAATAAAATTGAGATGCTTGTTAACAATATCAAATAGTTTCTGAGAACGTCCCCACCTTACATTTACATTGACAAGCAATTTCAGATTTTTCCTCCTAAACCTGGTTTAGTCCAACTCTCTAAAACGAAAAATGGGTGAATCCCATTATATTTAAAGTCAATGTCACTTTTATTGAAGATACATGATGATTTGACCAGATCTCCATACATAATTTCAAGTTAGCTTATTCAAAACTACTTATTTCCACCTAAAACCTGCCTCTGTCGCATCCTTGCTATATCAGTCAGGATAAACTGTGCTGCAGGAGCAAATCCCCAATTCAATGTACACATTGTCCTCACTCTGGGACAGGGTAACACAACAACCACTGTTTGGAATATGACTGGTCACTGCAGAAGCCAGAAGGAAAGATATAGAGAGTCTTTCTTAGCTATTAAATGCTTAGCCCTGAATTGAAAACACATTTAGTTACCCAAGTCTACTGGAGGGTCATATCATATGTTACCAGTCTCATTACCATTTTATATCAATAAAAATTTTCAGATTTTTACATAGACTGACATAAAATCATTTCTCCTCCAAACTGTATTTGTGAAAATTATAGATTATATTTATTCTTGAAGTCTTTTTTTGCTCTTTTTGCACCAGCAGTTTTACCCTCTCAAACATGTTACCTATCTTACGAACTAATATTTCCAGCTTTGGGCTATGCTCTTAAGTGTATTCATTTGTATACAAGGATTATATTTCTTAAAATTGTTGAAAGGAAATTATTCTTCTAAATCAAATCTATTGAAATTTCTTCAAAGCATCGAGGCCAATATTTCAACCACTTTTAACCTCAGTTCTAAGCTGCAGAACTATCTTTTTCATAAATCTCAAAACGTCAGGATTTTCCAAAAATACTTAGTGTATAAACATCTAAAACTTGAATTTTTCCTCACATATTAAACTTAGATACAATTGACTCCCAAACAATGCAGGGATTAGGGGAGCCAACGCACCACAGAATCTAATTTCTGACTCCCCAAAAACTTAACTACTAAGAGCCTACTGTCATCAGAAGGCCTTACCAGTACAGTCAATTAACACATATTTTGCGTGCTATATGTAATACATACTATATTCTTACAATAAAGAGAGATAGAGAAAAGAAAACAGTATTAAGAAAGTTGTAAGGAAGAGAAAATACTTCTAAAATATTATAAAATCTGTGACTAAACAGTACACCCAAGGGCAACTAGATCTGCCTTTTGCTTCAACAGTGTCTAGACAGAAAGGACCCAGAGGCACCCCTTTTTTTCAAACTCCAACTAGTATCCAACCAACCTCTTTTGTAGTGGCAAACTTCAAAACCAACTATTAGCCATCCTCTGCCCCCAGGGCCAGGCAATATCATTTTTTAAGTTTGGCCCCTTATTGCTGATCAACCATGAGCTCCAGATAGGTAGAATTATCCACTCACGTGGAGGTCCCTGTCAACCACCTAAGCAACATGTGTGGGTGGGCTTCCTACACCTACCGCTCTCTGGGCTTCTATTTTCACCATGAGGATATAGCTCTGGAGATGTGGGCCGTTTCTTTCCCAAGTTCACCGAGGAGAAGTAGGAGGGCACCCACTGCCTCTCGAAGATCCAAAACCAGCAGGGAAGCCACACTTTTTCACAATGTGCAAAAGCAGTCCCTGAAATAGAACTTAAATGAACCCCTTTAGTGTCTGCAGGCCCTAGGTTATGACTGCGCAGGAACCACCTCTCCTCCCAGACTCTGCGCCTTCCTGGAAAACCACTTCTAGATGAGCAAGTAGAATTCATCTAGATAGGCAATCCACTTGACTAACCTCCGCAAGCTGGCCTCCCGTGCTAGGCTGGGCGAATATCTTTTCAAAAGGCTCCCTCTCAAGCACTGTTGGAGCCTCTAGAGCACAGTGGCCCTCGAGGGACCCCTCTAGTTTACCCTGATGTCAGGCTTCTGCCTAAGCCCCTCCCTTGCAGTTACTAGGTAGCCTTGCAACCGCTTAAGAGAACTCTCAAGTGGTTATCCAAATTGAAATGATACTTTTTTTTCCAAACAAACAAAAAACAGAAACAAAAACTAAAAAACTGCAAGTGGACACAGTTCCAACCATGTTGTTAAAGAGTCACCTGTAATTAAGAGATTTAATATAGATTATTATTCTTACCATACCAAAATAAGCATAGTTATAGAACAAAGAGGAGTGGGAAAAAAAATAGTAAAATTAGAAATTCTATAATGGTGAGCTGAGTTATGGTCAACTAGAATGTGACTGATAGGTAATAAAAAGTCAATTTTACCTAAAAATATTTTTTTTCTAAATGGTCTTGCAAGACACTCAAAAATTTATTTCTCAAAATTTATTAACTGCCTTCTTTTTTATTGGACCCTCAGGACAGAGAACAACATCAGAGATGACCACTGCTTCAGGGAATATAGTCCCTGGAATGGGATTAGTAGCAGGCATGTTAATAAACATGTTCAGAGAGTATCAGAGATGATGAGGTGGAAGAATCCATCAGTTACAGTGCACTGGAGCCAGAGATGGAATAGCTAATTCCACATGAGTAGTCGGAAAAAGTTTCATTGAAAAGCAACACAAAAACATTCTTAAAAGATTAACAGGTATTTATACTTTGAAAACTTCAAACTCTAGGGTAAATAGAACTATTAATTGTCCTGTTCCATACAGGTAGTTGTGTGCATTTGACTTGTACAATTAAAATGAAATTTAATAAAAAATTTTCTATTGGGGGGTATTTCACTACCCCATATTTCAAATTCCACTATTTGGTGTGTTCAAAGGACACATTTAAAAGTTTAAACATATTGGTTCATAACTTAAACTCGTTTGACTATATTGGAAAAAACTGCAAAAGTGATATCAAAATTTCAAACCACATTGGGGTGCAGATGGCCCTTCTTTTCACTACAGTGTGTCTTTGGGGTAAATACCCAGTAGTGCAATTGCAGGGTCCTAGGGAAACTCTATTTTTAATTTCTTGAGGAATCTCCACACTGTTTTCCAAAGTGGTTGCACCAACTTGCATTCCCACCAACAGTGTAAGAGGGTTCCCCTTTCTCCACATCCCCTCCAACACATATTGTTTCCTGTCTTGCTAATTTTGGCCATTCTAACTGGTGTAAGGTGGTATCTCAATGTGGTTTTAATTTGAATCTCCCTGATGGCTAGTGATGATGAACATTTTTTCATGTGTCTGATAGCCATTTGTATGTCTTCATTGGAGAAGTGTCTGTTCATATCTTCTGCCCATTTTTTTTATATGATTGTCTGTTTTGTGTGTGTTGAGTTTGAGGAGTTCTTTACAGATATCAACCTTTTGTCTGTACTGTCATTTGCAAATATCTTCTCCCATTCCGTGGGTTGCCTCTTTGTTTTCTTGACTGTTTCCTTTGTTGTGCAGAAGCTTTTGATCTTGATGAAGCCCGGAAAGTTCATCTTTGCTTTTGTTTCCTTTGCCTTTGAACCATGAGAGACTATGGACTCTGAAAAACAATCTGAGGGTTTTGAAGGGGTTGGGGGTGGGAGGTTGAGGGAACCAGGTGGTGGGTATTAGAGAGGGCACAGATTGCATGGAGCACTGGATGTGGTGCAAAAACAATGAATACTGTTATGCTGAAAAGAAATTTTAAAAAAATTTTCAAACCACAAACCATAATATTAAGTTACTGATCCTTTACTACCAGCTGAAATATTTGCCCAGATGTTACCTGTGGAGAACCAGTGTGGGTTCATTTACTGAGCTGACCATGCAGGCCAAAGACAGAGTTTAGATTCTAGAGGGTTAAAGCTGGACTAATTGGTCCTATGGGAGATGGCCAAGCATGGAAAGAGTTCAGACTCCCTAGTCTGAACTAAAGTGCAAGCCAGAAAACCAGGACCAGTCAACAAGTCCAATAACAAGCTGAAGATCAAAAATAGTATTCTAAAATAATCATAGATTGCCAGTTGTTTTGGACTATCTTAAATGGAACTGAAATGTCACCAACATTGTGCTTATTGTTAGAATGTATTGAACTGATTTAAGATTAAAAAATTGGATTGGACAACTTTCTATAACATTTTTCAATCTAGTAAAGATTCTTTTTATTTCAATAACAAAAAACCTATGGTATATAATGTAAACAAAAATAGAATTTAATAAAGTAATACTAAAGTAGCTAATTTTTTTGATTTTGTGTTTTTATTGTGGTTATAGGTTTTGATCAGCAAAAAGGATATTGATAGTTCCCATATTCCTGTTTGATGCCTCTCGTATATATAATAGGTGCTCTACCCATTTGCTGCTGTTGTTGTTGTTAATAAAGAACTGGCACAACTACTCATTACAGTATCACAGTAAGCCCTCAGTAAGATCAATTATGATTATGATTATTTGAAAGTTTTCTCACAGAGAGAAAGCCAAACACTGAGGTTTAAATACTAGAATTTTAGAAGTAGAATCAAAATACAGTCTTATTTCAGGTTTTCAATGCTGTAAGTCTACTAGCTTTGTAACACACCTACTATGTGCCAAGCATTGTACTAGGAATTTTTCTACACCATTAATATTCATATTTTAATAATTAATATGCTCCTTACACAAAAATAGTGTAGGGATGATTAACAACTCAGTAAGTTAAAAAAAAAAAATGTCTGGGAGAGGAAGTAAAAGAATTAAGTACAGGTCATCACCTCCTGAAAGACCAACTAGCTGAATAAACACATGAATGTGTATAGCTATGCTCATTCACTTGCATAACACAAATTTAATGAGCACCAACAATGCACTTTCCTGACCATTCTGCATATATAGACCCCATTTCTCTCTCCCTTACCTTGCTTTACCTTCTTTCTTTTTTTTTTAATTTTTAAAGATTTTATTTATTTATTTATTTATTTATTTATTTATTTATTTTTGCTGTTCTTTTTTTTTTAATTTTTTATTTTTTAAAAACAGTAGTTTTTATCCCCAGGGGTACAGGTCTATGAATCGCCAGGTTTACACACTTCACAGCACTCACCAAAGCACATACCCTCCCCAATGTCCATAACCCCACACACCTTCTCCCAGCAACCCTCAGTTTCTTTTGTGAGATTAAGAGTCACTTATGGTCTGTCTCCCTCCAAATCCCATCTTGTTTCATTTATTCTTCTCCTACCCACTTAAGCCCCCATGTTGCATCACCACTTCCTCATATCAGAGAGATCATATGACAGTTGTCTTTCTCTGCTTGACTTATTTTGCTAAGCATGATACGCTCTAGTTCCAACCATGTTGTCGCAAATGGCAAGATTTCATTTCTTTTGATGGATGCATAGTATTCCATTGTGTATATATACCACCTCTTCTCTATCCATTCATCTGTTGATGGACATCTAGGTTCTTTCCATAGTTTGGCTATTGTGGACATTGCTGCTATAAACATTCGGGTGCACGTGCCCCTTTGGATCACTACGTTTGTATCTTTAGGGTAAATACCCAGTAGTGCAATTGCTGGGTCATAGGGCAGTTCTATTTTCAACATTTTGAGGAACCTCCATGCTGTTTTCCAGAGTGGCTGCACCAGCTTGCATTCCCACCAACAGTGTAGGAGGGTTCCCCTTTCTCCGCATCCTCGCCAGCATCTGTCATTTCCTGACTTGTTGATTTTAGCCATTCTGACTGGTGTGAGGTGATATCTCATTGTGGTTTTGATTTGTATTTCCCTGATGCCGAGTGATATGGAGCACTTTTTCATGTGTCTGTTGGCCATCCGGATGTCTTCTTGGCAGAAATGTCTGTTCATGTCCTCTGTCCATTTCTTGATTGGATTATTTGTTCTTTGGGTGTTGAGTTTGCTAAGTTCTTTATAGATTCTGGACACTAGTCCTTTATCTGATATGTCATTTGCAAATATCTTCTCCCATTCTGTCAGTTGTCTTTTGATTTTGTTAACTGTTTCCTTTGCTGTACAAAAGCTTTGATCTTGATGAAATCCCAATAGTCCATTTTTGCCATTGCTTCCCTTGCCTTTGGCAATGTTCCTAGGAAGATGTTGCTGTGGCTGAGGTTGAAGAGGTTGCTGCCTGTGTTCTCCTCAAGGATTTTGATGGATTCCTTTCTCACATTGAGGTCCTTCATCCATTTTGAGTCTATTTTTGTGTGTGGTGTAAGGAAATGGTCCAATTTCATTTTTCTGCATGTGGCTGTCCAATTTTCCCAACAACATTTATTACAGAGGCTGTCTTTTTTCCATGGACATTCTTTCCTGCTTTGTCAAAGATTAGTTGACCATAGAGTTGAAGGTCTATTTCTGGGCTCTCTATTCTGTTCCATTGATCTATGTGTCTGTTTTTGTGCCAGTACCATGCTGTCTTGATGATGACAGCTTTGTAATAGAGCTTGAAGTCCAGAATTGTGATGCCACCAACTTTGGCTCTCTTTTTCAATATTCCTTTCGCTATTCGAGGTCTTTTCTGGTTCCATATAAATTTTAGGATTATTTGTTCCATTTCTTTGAAAAAGATGATGGTACTTGGATAGGAATTGCATTAAATGTGTAGATTCTTTAGGTAGCATAGACATTTTCACAATATTTATTCTTCCAATCAAGGAGAATGGAACATTTTTCCATTTCTTTGTGTCTTCCTCAATTTCTTTCATGAGTATTTTATAGTTTTCTGAGTATAGGTTCTTTGCCTCTTTGGTTAGGTTTATTCCTAAGTATCTTATGGTTTGGAGTACAATTGTAAATGGGATTGACTCCTTAATTTCTCTTTCTTCTGTCTTGTTGTTGATGTAGAGAAATGCAACTGATTTCTGTGCATTGATTTTATATCCTGACACTTTCCTGAATTCCTATACAAGTTCTAGCAGATTTGGAGTGGAGTCTTTTGGGTTTTCCACATATAGTATCATATCATCTGCAAAGAGTGATAATTTGACTTCTTCTTTGCCAATTTGGATGCCTTTAATTTCCTTTTGTTGTCTGATTGCTTAGGCTAGGACTTCTAGTACTATGTTGAATAGCAGTGGTGATAATGGACATCCCTGCCGTGTTCCTGACCTTAGCGGAAAAGCTTTCCAGTTTTTCTCCATTGAGAATGATATTTGCGGTGGGTTTTTCATAGATGGCTTTGATGATATTGAGGTATGTGCCCTCTATCCCTACACTTTGAAGAGTTTTGATCAGGAAGGGATGCTATACTTTGTCAAATGCTTTTTCGGCATCTATTGAGAGTATCATATGGTTCTTGTTCTTTCTTTTATTGATGTGTTGTATCACATTGACTGATTTGCCAATGTTGAACCAACCTGCAACCCTGGACTAAATCCCACTTGGTCATGGTGAATAATCCTTTTAATGTACTGTTGAATCCTATTGGCTAGTATTTTGGTGAGAATTTTCGCATCTGTGTTCATCAACGATATTGGTATATAGCTCTCTTTTTTGATGGGATCCTTGTCTGGTTTTGGGATCAAGGTGATGCTGGCCTCATAAAATGAGTTTGGAAGCTTTCCTTCCATTTCTATTTTTGGAACAGTTTCAGGAGAATAGGAATTAGTTCTTCTTTAAATGTTTGGTAGAATTCCCCTGGGAAGCCATCAGGCCCTGGGCTTTTTTTTGTTTGGAGATTTTTAATGACTATTTCAATCTCCTTACCGGTTATGGGTCTGTTCAGGCTTTATATTTCTTCCTGGTTCAGTTGTGGTAGTTTATATGTTTCTAGCAATGCATCCGTTTCTTCCAGATGGTCAAATTTGTTGGCGTAGAGTTGCTCATAGTATGTTCTTATAATAGTTTGTATTTCTTTGGTGTTAGTTGTGATCTCTCCTCTTTCATTCATGATTTTATTTACTCAGGTCCTTTCTCCTTTCTTTTTGGTAAGTCTGGCCAGAGGTTATCAATTTTATTAATTCTTTCAAAGAACCAGCTCCTAGTTTCGTTGATTTGTTCTATTGTTTTTTTGGTTTCTATTTCATTGATTTCTGCTCTGATCTTGATGATTTCTCTTCTCCTGCTGGGTTTAGGGTTTCTTTCTTGTTCTTTCTCCAGCTCCTTTAGGTGTAGGGTTAGGTTGTGTACCTGAGACCTTTCTTGTTTCTTGAGAAAGGCTTGTACCGCTATATATTTTCCTCTCAGGACTCTCTTTGTTGTGTCCCACAGATTTTGAACCATTGTATTTTCATTACATTTGTTTCCAAGATTTTTTTCAATTATTTAATTTCTCAGTTGACCCATTCATTCTTTAGAAGGATGCTGCTTAGTCTCCATGTATTTGGGTTCTTTCCAAACTTCCTCTGTGGTTGAGTTCTAGCTTCAGAGAATTGTGATCTGAAAATATGCAGGGAATGATCCCAACCTTTTGATACCGGCTGAGTCCTGATTTAGGACCAAGGATGTGATCTATTTTGGAGAATGTTCCATGTGCACTAGAGAAGAATGTGTATTCTGTTGCTTTGGGATGAAATGTTCTGAATATATCTGTGATGTCCATCTGGTCCAGTGTGTCGTTTAAGGCCTTTATTTCCTTGTTGATCTTTTGCTTGGGTGATCTATCCATTTCAGTGAGAGGAGTGTTAAATTCCCCTACTATTTTTGTATTGTTGTTGATGTGTTTCTTTGATTTTGTTATTAATTGGTTTATATAGTTGGCTGCTCCCACGTTGGGGGCATAGATATTTAAAATTGTTAGATCTTCTTGTTGGAAAGACCCTTTGAGTATGATATAGTGTCCTTCCTCATCTCTTATTATAGTCTTTGGCTTAAAATCTAATTGATCTGATATAAGGATTGCCACTCCTGCTTTCTTCTGATGTCCATTAGCATGGTAAATTCTTTTCCACCCCCTCACTTTAAATCTGGAGGTGTCTTCGGGCTTAAAATGAGTTTTTTGGAGGCAACATATAGATGGGTTTTGTTTTCTTTTGTTTTCCATTCTGATACCCTGTGTCTTTTGATTGGGGCATGTAGCCCATTCACATTCAGGGTAACTATTGAGAGATATGAATTTAGTTCCATTGTATTGTCTGTAATGTGGTTGTTACTGTATATTGTCTCTGTTCCTTTCTGATCTACCACTTGTAGGCTCTCTCTTTGCTTAGAGGACCCCTTTCAATATTTCCTGTAGAGCTGGTTTGGTGTTTGCAAATTCTTTCAGTTTTTGTTTGTCCTGGAAGCTTTTAATCTTTCCTTCTATTTTCAATGATAGCCTAGCTGGTTATAGTATTCTTGGCTGCATGTTTTTCTCATTTAGTGCTCTGAAAATATCATGCCAGCTCTTTCTGTCCTGCCAAGTCTCTGTGGATAAGTCAGCTGCCAATCTAATATTTTTACCATTGTATGTTACAGACTTCTTTTCCCGGGTGCTTTCAGGATTTTCTCTTTGTCACTAAGACTTGTAAATTTTACTATTATGTGACGGGGTGTGGGCCTATTCTTATTGATTTTGAGGGGCGTTCTCTGAACCTCCTGAATTTTGATGCTCGTTCCCTTTGCCATATTGGGGAAATTCTCCCCAATAATTCTCTCCAGTATACCTTCTGCTCCCCTCTCTCTTTCTTCTTCTTCTGGAATCCCAATTATTCTAATGTTGTTTCATCTTATGGTGTCATTTATCTCTGGAATTCTCCCCTCATCGTCCAGTAGCTGTTTGTCCCTCTTTTGCTCAGCTTCTTTATTCTCTGTCATTTGGTCTTCTATATGGCTAATTCTTTCTTCTGCCTCATTTATCCTAGCAGTGAGAGCCTCCATTTTTGATTGCACCTCATTAATAGCTTTTTTGATTTCAACTTGGTTAGATTTTAGTTTTTTTATTTCTCCAGAAAGGGCTTTTATATCTCCGGAGACGGTTTCTCTAATATCTTCCATGCCTTTTTGAGCCTGGCTAGAACCTTGAGAATTGTCATTCTGAACTCTAGATCTGACATATTACCAATGTCTGTATTGATTAGGTCCCTAGCCTTTGGTAC
The DNA here is from genome assembly GCF_009829155.1 of Mustela erminea. NCBI lineage: Eukaryota > Metazoa > Chordata > Mammalia > Carnivora > Mustelidae > Mustela > Mustela erminea. Next base: position 48,572,778 of record NC_045623.1, on the reverse strand, counting down.
TGCCTCTTGTTCTTTTTTTGTGGTGAATTTTTCCGCCTTGTCATTTTGTCCAGATAAGAGTATATGAAAAAGCAAGTGAAATACTAAAAGGGTGGCAACAACCCCAGGAAAATATGCTTTAACCAAATCAGAAGAGATCCCAAATCGTGAGTGGGAGAAAGGGGATAAAAAGAGGTTCAAAAAGAAAGAAGGAAAAAAAAAGAAAAAAAAAAGAAAAAAAAAAGAAAAGAAAGGAATTTAAAAAAAGAAAATGAATAAATAAAAATATAAAAAAGAAAAAATATATATATTAGATAAATTAGTAAAAAACATTAAAAAAGAAACAAAAAAAGAAAAGCAGAGGAAAAGATAAAAAAAATGAAAAAGAAAAAAATTAAATTAACTGCAAGAGTAAAAAAATCACAGGGAGAAAGCCATGAGTTCCGTGCTTTGCTTTCTCCTCCTCTGGAATTCTGCTCTCTCCTTGGTATTGAAACCTCACTGCTTGGTAGTTGAACTTGGTCTTGGTTGGATTTCTTGTTGATCTTCTGGGGCAGGGGCCTGTGTAGTGATTCTCAAGTGTCTTTGCCCCAGGCGGAATTGCACCGCCCTTACCAGGGGCCGGCTGAGTAATCCACTCGGGTTTGCTTTCAGGAGCTTTTGTTCCCTGAACACTTTCCGTAGAGTTCCAGAGGACGGGAATACAAATGGCAGCCTCCTGGTCTCCAGCCTGGAGGAGCCGAGAGCCCGGGGCCCCACTCCTCATTGCGCCCTCAGAGAACAGCGCCCAGTTACTCCCATCTGCCTGACCTCTGGCCGCGCTCAAAGTAACCCGGAGCTGTGAGCTTACTGTCAGCTCTGTCTCTGTAGCCAGTTTTCCTGTTCCAATACCCTCAAGCTCTGCGACACTCAGACACCCCTGATCTTTCTGTGACCCTGCGGGACCTGAGGCCACGCTGACCCCGTGTGGGCTTCGCCACGGTTTAGCCTCTGGAGCAATGTCCCTCAGTGGAACAGACTTTTAAAAGTCCTGATTTTGTGCTCCGTTGCTCTACTGCTTGCCGGGAGCCGGCCCTTCCCCCCGGGGTCTATCTTCCCGTCGCTTTGGATTCACTTCTCTGCCAGTCCTACCTTTCAGAAAGTGGTTCTTTTTCTGTTTCTAGAATTGCTGTTTTTCTTCTCTTCGATCTGCCCATGGACTTGCAGGTGTTTGCAATCTTTAGATAAGCTATCTAGCTGATCTCCTGCTAGCTGAAGTAGTCTCAGCCTGCTACTTCTCTGCCATCTAAAGTTTTATTTATTTATTTGACAGAGATCACAAGTAGGCAGAGAGGCAGGCAGAGAGAGATGGGGGGAAATCACACTCCCTGCTGAGCTGAGAGTCCAATGCAGTGATCCCAGGACCCTTGGGATCATGACCTGAGCTGAAGGCAGAGACTTTAACCCACTGAGCCACCCAGGTTCACCTCTTACTTTCTCTTCTTAGCACTCATTATTATCTACCATACTACATACTTCTTTTTATTTTGTTATTTTCTGTCTTCCTTCACAAGACCAGATCCATGCAAGCCAAATTACATTGTTATTTTCCCTACACCTGACACACAGTAAGTGCTCAGTGAAGACTTTTTAAAATTTATTTTAATTGTTCATTCAATTATGTATATAAATTGTTTATTCAATTATATATATAAATAATAGAACAAAAATTTTCATTTTCCCCATCTCCTTCCTCTCATATCCACCAATCTATTCTCTGTATGTATGAGCAGTGATCTTTATTTATTTTTTGTTTTGTTTTTACTTTTTTCTTTTTTTTTAAATTTCACATATAAGTGAGATCATATAGTATTTGTCTTTCAATGTCAGACTTACATCACTTGGCATAAGGCCCTTGAGGTCTATCCATGTTGTTGCTCATTCTTTTCATGACTGAATAATATTCTACTATACATGTATACCATAGTTTCTTTACCTATTTATCCACAAAAAATACTTAGGTTGTTTTCATATCTCAGCTATTGTAAATAATGCCACAGAGAACATGGGGGTACATATATCTTTTCAAATTAGTGCTTTTGTGGTTTTTTGATAAATATTTAGAAGTGGAAACATTTGGAAGTTTTAAAATTTTTTGAGGAAACTTCATGCAATTTTCCACAATAATAGCTACACCAATTTACATTCCCACCAACAGTACCCAAGTGTTCCCTTTTTTCGACATCCTCATCAATACTTGTTATTTCTTGTTTTTTGATAATAGTCATTCTAACAAGTATGAGGTGGTATCTTATTGTGGTTTTGATTTTAATTTTCTTGATGATTAATGATACTGAGCACTTATTTAGCTATCTGTTGGCCATCTGTATGTCTTTTTGTAAAAACTTCTATTCAAATCTCCAGTATATTTTTAAACATTTTTTTAATTTTTTGACTTTTTGTATTAAGTTATATGAGTTCTTTATGTATTTTGAATAATAGCCCCTTATGAGGTATATTATTTGCAAATATTGTTTCCAATTCAGTAGGTTGCCTTTTAATTTTATTGATGTTGTCCTTTGCTGTACAGAATCTTTTTATGTTAATATAGTTCCACTTGTTTATTTTTGCTTTTGTTGCTTTTGGTGTCAGATTCCAAAAAATCATTGCCAAAACCTATGTCAAGGATCTTTCTGCCTATGTTTTCTTCTAGAAATTTTGTGATTTCAGATCTTACATTCAAGTCTCTAATCCACTTTGAGTTAATTTTTGTGTACAATGTAAGATAGTGGTCTATTTTTGTTCTTTTGCATATTGTTGTCCAATTTTTCCAACAGTAGGTGTTGAATAGACAGTCCTTTTTCCATTGAATGTTCTTGCTTTCTTTGTCATAAATTAATTGACCATGTATATGTAGGTTTATATCTGGACTCTGTATTCTGTTTCATTGATCTATGTAGCAATACCATAATGTTTTAATTACTATAGCTTTGTAATATGCTTTTAAAATCAGGGTGTGTGATGTTTATAGCTTTGTTCTTTTTCAAGAACTTGATTCTTGGTTATTTAGGGTCTTTTGTGGTTCCATAAGTATTTTAGGAGTTTGTTTTACTTTAGTGAAAAAATGCCAATGGAACTTAGAAGAGATTACATTGAACCCATATATTGTCTTGAGTAGTATAGAAATTTTAAAAAGATTAATTCTAATCCATGAACATGGTATAGCTTTCCATTTATTTGTGTCTTCTTCAATTTCTTTTTTTCTTGTCATTTCTATATATATATATATATATATATATATATATATAATGTTAGTAATATAACTTTATAATAATACTCCAATCAAAGGAAGAACTAAATAACCAAATTCATGATAAAAAGGCAACAAGTAAGTCCAAGCACCACGATAGAGAGGATTCATGAATTTATATTCTAGAGTCTAGAACTCTACCATCACCTTGACACAGTTCCATAGGTCAAGTGTCTTCTGGATCAGTAAACTATGTAATCAAAAGGAAAATAGATGTGGGCTAAATCACCCCAAAATGTGGCTATCATATTTTCTCATAGTTAGTGATTAAATATGCTTCTCTACAACAAAATAACATTTTGTAAAGAGAAGTCACATCCAAACACAAAACTAAGCAAAGGAAGTAATTATTGTATAGCACTGAACCTCATACAACTAAAGTTAAGCCACGAGATTTCCCTTATCTCTCTGCCTTTTTGAGGCTAGTGTTTGCTTTAATGACTCTCTTAAAAAAAAAAAGTCTATAGAATAAGTTTATGTGTGCAGTAGCTTTATGATCAGAAAATGGCATTGATGGTTAGCTGTTTTTTTCTGGATTTCAAGTACCTAGAACAGTGCCTTCAGAGAAAGACACTTGATATTTGTTGGATAATTTCAAAATATATAGAAATGCTTTTTCTGATAACTTACAGCTTTCAAAGATTTCTAGAAAACAGCAGCCTTTTAACTGGACATTATTGGCAGTGATTACAACTATCTCAAGACAACCTTGCAATGGCTGGCACAAAATCAAATAAAGCTTATGATTGTCTACAGGGGTCTAAGTGTTTCTGGATGAGAAAGCATATCAACTAAGGGAAGCCAAGATATTTTCCAAGATCCAATAGAACCCCTAAGTCATAAGCTAAGATACTGCTCTGTAGAGTGAGCAATCTTTGTAAAGTCAATTGCATGACAGTTTTATTATTATATTTCCCTTTGCCTAGGGCTTTATTCTAGAAGAATTCTTTTTTGAAAATTCAGTAAGATTATTAGTTCTATTTAGTTCTTTACATGACCATAGTACATATTTGGCTCTGTTCCTGTAGTTTATCAGCTGCTGGCCCTCGGGCACAAAAACTTATATAGCATAAAACAATAAATAGTGACCAGAATAAGCCAGGGTGTATAGGACACAGCCAGTAAGAACTTAATAAACATCGAATATTTGCTTCTGGACAGCCTCTTGCAATGCCACAGTTTATATCTTAACATATCCTAAATAGAGAACAATCCTCACTATCCTCGCAGCAAATTTGTTAGGGGTACAAAGAAGCTTAAAAAAATTAAACCACTTTTCTGCTATAAAAGAATAAAAGCACCAAAATAAAAGGGAGCCACAGTAAAAGCTCAAAGCTTGAGCAATTACCAACTGCACATAAACCTTGTTCTCACCTAAGGTCAAATTTTTCCATTTGGGGAATCCCTTCTAGTTAAACTACTTTAAAAAATTGACTTAAGTAAAATAATGTACCTCTAGGGAAAGACTCTTTCATTTTGAACCCAAGGTGCCTATCCAGAAGGAAGACAGTAATCAATTGGTCAATTGGTTAAGTTGCTTTCGTGTCCTCACTTCTGCTCTTTTGAGTGCTCTCAAAGTTAGCTATCCCAAAAGGCATAGGTGACTAGATAATTGTGGAACAGCAGGGAGTACAATACATTCCCCACGAGATATTTCTTGAAGGGGTTTTATGAACATCTCCCATATAATATGGGAATTCTAAAAACTTGAAAAATGAAGAAATGTTTTGGTTATTAAAAGCCTTAATTTAGGGCACCTGGGTGGCTCAGTGGGTTAAGCCACTGCGTTCGGCTCAGGTCATGATCTCAGGGTCCTGGGATCTAGTCCTGCATCAGGCTCTCTGCTCAGTAGGGAGCCTGCTTCCCTCTCTCTCTCTGCCTGCCTCTCTGTCTACTTGTGATCTCTCTCTGTCAAATAATTAAATAAAATCTTAAAAAAAGCCTTAATTAAAAAAAAAAAAGCCTTAATAAGTCATACAGTAAAAGGGACACCTGGTGTCTCAGTCAGTCAAGAGTCCGACTCTTGCATTTGGATCAGATTGTGATCTCAGGGTTCTGAGATTAAGCCTCACCTCAGACTCCGTGCTCAACATAGAGTCTCCTTGAGATCCTTTCCCTCTCCCACTCCCTTCCCCTCTGCCTGCCACCTGCTCTCTCTCTCTCCAATAAATAAATAATCTTATAACAAAAGTCACATAGTAAAGAAACTCATTGAACCCAACCTTTTCCAAAGGCATAGACTATGGAATTGTTCCTTATAGAACATGTCCTGAGGAACATGGTGCATCCTTTGGAAAATGCCATCATGGAGGACTGGGAGTGTCTATTGGAGAGCACACAGGGGGTGGTGTCTCTTGAAAATGTTTAGTATCTGATAATCAGTGAGTTACATTTTAGAGCTATTATCATGAATCTGATTCCCTCTGCTCCCATCCCACCAGGCCTCAAAATCTCAGCTGACCATGTGTAGTTACTAGTGAAGCTAAACCGTTTCAATATCATGTCTCAATCTGAGAGATACAGAATGCCCGTGGAGCCAATAAACCCATGAAAAAAGAGAAATATATGATTTTCTTCTTAGGAAAGTAAGAGACCAATAGGATGTATGATCAATTTAAGTACTGTACCCCACAGTGGGGCCCATCTAGCATGTTAACAGAGAGCATAATTTAGAAAAAGAACAAAGAGGAGGAAGAGAAGGAAGAAGAAAAGGGAAATGAGAAGGAGATTTTTAAAAAGATGTTGAGAAAAGAAAAAGATCTTTCAAAAGGACCCATTGAGAAACTTTTATTATTGAATTTAGAAGAAGAGTACATCTTTTGGCAATTGAGAATTTGGGACATTAAAGACAGAGACAGAGAGACAGAGAAAGGTTTCATACCCCAGGATTGAGAGAGTTATGGGTCTTTTCAACCTGGGAGAACTCAGTCCTGAAGTTCATTAATTGTGGAGGCTTGGGAACACGAGCCTGAAGGAAACATTCTGACCTGCAGTGATAATTACCCAATAAGGAGGTTAATTTACAGGAGGGATCACACTAACAATGATAGCTTGAAGAAGGTTTTTAGTCAAAGTTATACATTTCTAACAAGTTCTATGCAGACTTTTGTGGATTGCCCATCTACTGAGTTACATGTCCTATATATCTCTGAGTGGCACCAAAACACGAGGCAGCTGTTAAAATCATGTAGAGCCAAATAAAATTTTCCCCACTCCCACAGCTCACATGTTATGTAGTAATCAGAAATAAAAAGACTTTTTTGGAACATACAATCTGAGAAATGATTTCTGTTGTGGCTTATATTGTGCTCCTTTCATTCAATGTCCTGAGCCTGACTTTAAACTTAGGACTGACTCCATGGGAGTTCCTCAGACACAAGGTCACTAGGAGTTAGATTTCTGTATGCTTATTCTGACAGCACCTACAAAAATGTATTTTCCATAATGATATACTTTATTATACCCCTAATGTCTCTCAACCTATGATCCAATCCATCAGTAGTTTCTATTAGCTTTACCTTTAACATATATATCCAGAGGCATCTGGGTGCAGTCCATTAAGCATCCAACTTTTGGTTTCAGCTCAGGTCTGATCTTGGGGTCATGGGATGGAGACCCACATTGAGCTCTCCTAGCTCAGCAAAGAATCTGCTTAAGACTCTCTGTCCCTCTACCCGCTCTCTCTCTCATTCTCTGAAAGAAATAAATAAATCTTTAAATATATTTATATATGTAAATATATTATATATAAAATATATCTATAAATTTAAGTATAAATAGTATATAGATAAAACATATAAATATATATAAATATATGCTTAAATATATATTATATATTATTAATACATAATTAAACATATATATTTATTTTATATATATATATATATATATATATATATATATATATTATATGCAACTGCCTCTCACCATTCCCATTCCTATGATTCTAGTCCAAATCACTATCATTGGTCTCCTGGCATCTGCAATAACTTCCACTGATCTCTCTCAGTTTTCCCACCACTCTTATTCTCATAGCCTATTTGTTGATTCAAAAACTAGCCCTCTTATACATGGAAGATAAGGAGAGATTAAAGAAAGAGCAGATAATTCCAGGTTGGTAAATTGCAGATTTAATAAATAGGTGGCTAACAATGAAAGAAGGCTGTGGGGGCAATCTGGTTGAAACATCTGTCACTGTATTGATCACCAGGGTTGATTAGGCTGATCTGGGTAGGTAGTCAGTTGTCATCTTCCTCCATCATGGCTCTATGTGTGTCTCTCTGTTCTTGGTCAAAGGTGATGACCCTCCCCAATAGAGGAGGACAATTCTTCCATCAATGGTATAGGAGAACCTATGTTCCCCTGCTAAAATCTCCAAACAAGCTCTCAAGATCCATTTGTAGGAAAATGTAGGGTAGTCAAGGTTCCAAGACTTTAGACACAGCCAAAGGAAATGCTGCATGTGGCAGTCTGCCTTTCTTAGAAAACAAAAACAAAAACAACCCCCCCCAAAAAAACAAACAAACAGTAAAAAACAGAAAGACAAAAAGAAAGAAAAAGAAATGGGATGAAAATGGAATCATTTGCCCCCCTGTGATGGTAAGGTAAACTAAGTTCACTTAATCAGTTTCAACCTCTCCCAGGAATGTGAACTTTTAACAGTCAATCAGAAATTTCTTAATCAGCATTAGTGAGGTAATCTGCAATAAAAGCCCTGCCTTTCCCTTCTCCCAAAAAAAGTCATTCTCCTCTGAAACAGTCCTTTCTTTTCTTTTGCTTATAACCTCCTTGGGCCACATTTCCTCCCATAAATACTTTCCATTGCAGTGCAACACGTTACAATATTTCTCTACTTAGTCGATGGGATGCTACCAGATTCATGAATTGCTGAAAAGGTTAATTAGAACTTTAAATTTACTTGGTCAAATTTTGCTTTTAACAAGGAATTTAGGAGGTATGTTTTGGGTAGCCTCAGTATGAATAGATCTTTTCACTCATCCGCCAGAATTTTTAAAGTTTTCATAGAAGCTTTAACTGGGTTCAGTCACATATACCATCCAGACAGTCTCACAGCACATTGCTCTCTCAAGGCTGTTTTAGAATTGGCTCCAACTGTGGAAATGGTGGCCAGAAAGTACACTCTAAAGGTAAGTCTTCACAAACACTGAATTAGCAAATACTGAACCATTGTTACTAGGAGAAAACAGGGTTAGGGTCCTGTGAGGACAAGTGGACAAATGGTCACTAGGAAGTTCATTCCAAAGACGTACATTCCGGGAAGCCTCTCATTACCCAGATCTAGCTCAAAGGTCAAGCAGCAATCACATCCTCTTGATTACCTCCTCCAACACCATTCTCCACAAAACAAACCAAATGGAGTTTTTATGTCCCATTTCTTCACTTTCTTTCAATGGTTTCCTATTACAATTAGAGTAAAATAAAACTGGGGTTTTTAATATCCTATTCCTTTACTTTCTCTCAATGACATCCTATTGTAATTAGAGTAAAACAAAATTCATTTTCATAGTCTAGAATATCCTAACTCCTGCCCATTTCTTTGAATTAAACTCCTACACCATTTCTTTTGCTCACTACACTCTAGTTTTACTGACCTTTACTTTGTCTCTGTAGGACACCAAATTGATTCTCCTCCATGGCACTCATTTCCTCAGAGAGGCCATCTCTGATCATCACCACATCCATCCCTATCCATCACTCTTACCTTATTTATCTTGTCTACATGTTTATTTTTAGACTGTTCAATTGGAATGTAAGCTCCATGAGTACAGGAATCTGGTCAACTTTCACACTGATGTATTTTAAACACAAGGTAGGCAGTTAAAAATGTTTCTTAGATGGATGAATGAATGAATAAATGTCACTTGAATTAAAGCTCCCTTTGGTCAAATCCTACAACTATGGGGATAGAACTGTTGCTGCAGTCTCTCTCTTTGTCCCAGTCTTGTATGTGATTGATAGGTTTTTCAGCAATCATGAATACTTCATGGACCTATGAGTCAATAATGAGTAACAAAATCCCAGTTTTGTTTTACTCTAATTGTAATAGGAACCTGGTATCCAGGGGAAGGAGCTGTTTCTGGGGACATAGAGGTAGTTACTGAGGCCAGCCACACAAAATATCCTAAGGATACCTTAGGTTATATATGGATTTATAGTCTTTATAAGGCTTGTTTTATTGTGCTGGATTCTGTTCCATCCTCTACCCTGTAGGTGGCATAATATATCACAAGCCCAACTAATCTTCTCCTCTTACACATTTGTGCGAATCACACTAGTACTATTGTAATTATTCATTAAGCAATATGATATTTTGTGCTGGATACTACACATGGGACATCAAGAAACAAGTTTTATTTAATACTCATAGCTCTATAAGATAGTACTAGCATTGTCCATATTTTACAGATGAGGAAACTGAGACTCTGAGATTTAAGTAATCAGTCTGAGGTCACAAAACTTAAGGTTCAAATCCTTGTCTTCCTGACTTTTAAATGTTATGCTTATTCTTCTCACAGCAATAAATATATTCTTATAGTATTACCTGAATAATAATTTCATGTAAAAAATTTTTTTAAAATAAGGTTTTATTTAATTGAGTTCCTTCTTTATGTTGACCAGTGGACTAGGTGGTGGAAATAAAAATATAAATTGTCATGACTCTTGTCTTAAGTTATTTATGGTTTATATAAAGAATTAGGCCTATATACAAGAAGTATTTTACAGCATGGTACATCTCATGATAATGCAAAAATGCTACAACCGAAACTATAGAAATCCAGATTAAAATGTTTCTTGGCATAATTAATGCCTATGCTAAGTTTTCAGGGTGAATCTATCTTAAAACGTGAATCAGCTTCACAGTGGTTAAGAGCTCAGTCACAAGGAATAAGATCAATGTTATTCCAAATATCAGCTAATTAACATCTAAGGACAAATATTTTCAAATTCCCATTAGACATCTTGCAGAAGACCATATGCTCTTCAAAATATCAGTGAGCTACTGGCAGCCTTACATGGTCAACCTCGAGCTCAGAATTTCTGCTCCCCTTAATTCTCCGCCTTTTTTTTCTTGAGCCTATTCCTTTACCTTAGTTTTGTCACCTGCCAAAATCTAAAACTCTCCCTTGTCCCCATCCTCCTCTTGCATACATCAGCATAAAAACACCATAGATGCAAGTCCGTAGCTGAATGTTTACTGACGTTTTGTAAACTTTTGTGAACAAATTTAAATCATATACAGTTGATTCTCATTATTTGCTGTAGTTATATTCTACAAAATCTCCACAAATGCTGAATTAACAAATACTGAATCACTGCTTCTAAAAGAAAATAGGATTAGGGTCCTGTGAGTCTTTGGTTATAACATTTTCATCAACCAATTAACACTTATTCTGTGATGTGTGTTTTGTTGAAAATCACCTTATTTAATATTATATTGCCAATTCATTAGCATTGAGTTCATAGCCAACAACTCCATAACTCATGCCTGAAAGCTTATCTAGCACATGTATTTTTTTCCATAAAGTATTATTGCAGCCTTTTGCCTTTAGAAACACCAGACAACACTTCAGCACTATGCTCAGGGTCTGTTTTAAACAGAAAAATTACCAACATAATTGCCAAGAATATGGTACTAAACATACTGCAGAAAAATCCCACAGTATGAGAGCTGAAACAAGGCAGCTGAGTATCTCCTTTCTCATCCACCTCAGCTGGGAATGCGCTAGTCCAGTAATTCAAAATTTTACTACTTTGGCATGTCGGGGAATGACTGCAAAAGCAGCATAAGTATTGATTTGGAGCTTATTATTTCAAATAAGTTTTTTCAAGTAGGCAAATTCACAGGCACAGAATCCCCAAATAATTAATATCAACTGTATTGGACACTTACTTACTAAAATGGCCACCAGCACTTTCTTGCTGGCTTTCTTCTCACCCCTATCCATAATGGCCTCAACTTCTTACTATTTTCCTGATTTATTTCAGTCCCTTCAATTTTTCATCTTATTTTCTCATAAGATGAGAAAATCTCATAAGATGAGACTTTTGACCTAAATTCTTGTCATTTTACTATGAGAAGTGGTATGTCCAAAGCTATCCTTTAAGACATACATCTAACAAATGATTACAGAGCCAGCAATGACTCTGCAATTGTGCTCTTTCTTTAGAATGCATTGTATAAGTTTACTAGGGCTGCCATAACAAAGTATTGCAAGCTCTGTGATTAGAATAACAGGCATTTATTTCTCACAATTCTGGAGTCTGGTAGTCCACAATCAAGGTGTTGGCAGGGCCATGCTTCCTCTGAAGCCTGGGAAAAAGAATTTTTCCTTGCATCTTTCTAGCTTCTGGTGGTTTTCCAGGAATCCTTGTCCAGTACATCAACATCTGCCTCCATCATCAAATGGCATTTCCCCAACATATGTCTGTGTTTCTGCATCTCTGATAAATTTCCTTAGGAGCAGTTTCCACCTGACTGAAGGGAGGCCAGTAAGACTACTAGATTTTTGTGAGCTGGGGAATGTTTTATCAAATTTCTGTGGTGAAAGTCAAGAAGCATTTTACACTCCTCATACATTTTCAAGTATTATATATTCAGAGGTAGTTTACGTGATAGAAAACTTTCCGCTCCATTGTCCCACTTGAGAATTTTTTTCTGTATTTGATGATGCCCTCTTCAAAAGGTGATCAGGAGTAGAAAATATCTGTTAGAGTCTCTTTTCAAAATGTAAACTATCTACTTCACTAAGAACTCCACTTCTCTCCAAAGGAAGGAGACTTGACAGCCAAATTTTTAGTAACTGACAATCCTTGGCCACATTTTATTGGATAAGGTGTGCACTAAGCTGGACCATTATCTGTCCAAGAAGTTTGTTTTAATGAGAGAGAGAGAGATGTTGGTTTCTGCTAGTTAAATTGGGAACAGCTAAATTTGGCAGTTGCAAGGAAATGATCCTCCATTGTAACACCAGAGAACCAGAAAGAGAAAAATCAAACAGACTTGAAAGGAAAAGCCAAGTTAAGAGCCCATGAATTCTACGAGAAGTCAACACAATGACTACCCCTAATATAGCACTGTATGTTAACTAACTGGAATTAATATAAAAACTTAAAAAAAAATAAAAGACAGTGGCTGCCTTAGAGCCCTCCAGTTCATATTTGCCTCATGTTGCAGTATAAACTGTACTTTCTGCTATGTGTTCCATGAAACATATCTATGTATAGATAACAAACATTTCTTCCTACTTTTTTTTACTAGCTCATTTCTGTTTTTACATTAAGTAGATTTCATTAAAATGCAACTCATTTAGACCTTTCCAACACTTGTTGATCTGGACACGACAGTTGAGCAACTAATATGAGGCTGGCAGGAGAGAATTTTTTCAATCTCCTATAAAAGATATCTGACCAGCAATGGTGATATATAAGTAACTGAACTATAATAGTTTAATCATGTGAGAAATGAAATTATTTTTTACCATAAATGATCACATTGGTGCAGGTACTTGTCTCCTATTTGTTTTTAATAAAATATACACTTCTTGTACAATAGCTTTAGTAAATTTAGGATCAACCCTTCCTTTTAGTACACTGCAGTTGAAACTAATTTCTATGTGCCTAGGATACATTTCTATGTTCCTTCCTATAGTCTACCAACTTTTTACCTCCTACCAGAGACTAGAATACCTTAAAACTCTTAACAAAGAAGATGGTGGAGGAGTAGCAGACTGAGATGACATCAGGTTGCAGGAGTTCAGCTAGACAGTTATCAAACCATTCTGAACACCTATAAACCCAACAGGAGATTGAAGAGAAGTGAAGCAATTCTAGAAACAGAAAATCGACCACTTCCTGAAAGGTAGAACATGCGGAGAAGTGAATCCAAAGTGACGGGAGGATAGACTGCAGGGGGAGGGACCGGGTCCCAGCAAGCGGTGGAGCAATAGAGGATAAAATTCAAACTATTAAAAGTCTGCTTCACTGAGGGGCACCATTCCAGAGGCTAAGAGGGGATGGAGCCCTCACGGGGACAGTGTGGCCTCAGGTCCTGTGGGGTCACAGAAGGATTGGATGTGTCTGAGAGTGGCAGAGCTCCCAGGGATTAGAGCAGGGCAGCTGGCTGCAGAGATAGAGCTGAGGACTGAGCTCCTAGGTCAGGGTTAACTTAAACTATGATCCATGGCACAGGCAAACCACTGCTCCTTGAGCAGAGACCGCACATGTGGCAGATCCAGGGAGACCAAACTTCATCCACCGGAAGAGCAGAGAGGTAGGATCTGCTGGATTTGGAGACTCCAAATGGGGCTGTGTTCCAGAGACAAAAACACTTGGTCACAAGCCAAGTGAGCTCAGAGCCCAGCTGGAGGCCAGGGAGATGAGAGTGATTGAGCACTTTTCTCTGAGGGCACACTGAGGAGTAGGGCCTCAAGCTCTTGGCTCTTCTGAGCAGATATTGGGAGACTGCCATTTTCATTCCTGTCCTCCAGAGCTCTACAGAAATTGTTCAAGGAACAAAAGCTCCCTAGAGCGAACCTGAGCAGATTACTTAGCCCAGCTCCTGGCAAAGGTGGTGCAATTCTGACTCAGACAAAGATATTTGAGAATCACTGCAACAGGCCTCTCCCCCAGAATATCAGCAAGAACATCCAGCCAAGACCAAGCTCACTGACCAAGGAGAACAGCAAAATTTCAGAGGACAGGAAAGTAAAGCATGGAATTCATGACTTTCTCCTTATGATTCTTTAGTCTTGCAAATATAATTTTTTTTTATTTTATTTTTCTTATTCTAACTTTTTAAACTTTTCCTATTTTAATGTTTTTTTAATTAGTTATCTTAAGAATACCTTTGTAAAAAAAATCTTTTTAAACCTTCATTATTATAGTCATATTTTATCCTTCATTGTATCTAACTTTATTCTTTGTACACATATAAGGTATTTTCTTCTAAAAAATTTTGGGATATAATTTCTTCTAATAGATCAAAATATAACCTAAATCCATACAAGGCTTTGTTCTAGCCTTCAACCAAGCACATTCTCTCCACTTTCTTTTCTTTCTTTTCCAACCAACTTATCTCATCAATATTTCTTTTTTAGAATTTTTTTTTAATTTTCATCTTTATAGTCAAATTCCATCCCTTCATCATGTTTACCCTTATTTTTTTGTATATATATATATATGTGTGTGTGTGTGTGTGTGTGTATTTTTTTCTTTCTTTAAAATAGTTGGAGGTAGTTTCTTCTAAGAGATCAAAATACACCCAAAATCAAGTGGGTGGCTCTGTTCTATTCTCCAGTCTAATATATATATATTAGACTGGTGAATAAAATATATATGTATATATATATTTTTTAATTTCTTTTTACCCCATTTCTTCTCCCCTGGATTTGGGGTCTCTTCTGATTTGGTCTCTTCTGATTTTTCTGGGGTCTTTGCCATGCTTTTAGTATTTTATTCCCTCATTCATATATTCTTATCTTGATAAAATGACAAGGCAGAAAAACTCACCACAAAAAAAAAAAAAAAGAGCAAGAGGCAGTACTGAAGGCTAGGGACCTAATTAATACAATCATTGGCAATATGTCAGATCTAGAGTTCAGAATGACGATTCTCAAGGTGCTAGCTAGGCTCATTAAAGGCATGGAAGATCTTAGAGAAACCCTGTCTGGAGAAATAGAAACCCTTTCTGGAAAAATAAAAGAACTAAAATCTAACCAAGCTAAAATCAAAAAAGCTATTAAAGCTATTAATGAGATACAATAAAAAATGGAGGCTCTTACTGCTATGATAAATGAGGCAGAGGCGAGAATTAGTGATAGAATACCAAATGACAGAGAATAAAGAAGCTGATCAAAAGAAAGACAAACAACTACTGGACCACAAGGGGAGAATTTGAGAGATAAGTGATACCACAAATGAAACAATATTAGAATAACTGGGATTCCAGAAGAAGAATAAAGAGAGAGAGGGGGGCAGAAGGTATATTGGAGTAGATTGTTGTAGTATATATTGCCTAATATGGCAAAGGAAACAAGCATCAAAATCCAGGAGACACAGAGAGCCCCCTCAAAATCAACAAAAGTAGGTCCACACAATGTCATCTAATAGTAAAACTGATGAGTCTTAGTGACAAAGAGAAAATCCTGAAAGCAGCCTGGGACAAGAAGTCTATAACATACAATGGTAAAAATATTAGATTGGCAGCAGACTTATCCACAGAGACCTGGCAGGCCAGAAAGAACTGGCATGATATATTCAGAGCAGTAAATGAGGAAAATATGCAGCCAAGAAAACTATATCCAGCTAGGTTGTCATTGAAAATAGAAGGAGAGATAAAAAGCTTCCAGGACAAACAAAAACTAAAAGATTGTTAAACACCAGGGGCACCTGGGTGGTTCAGTGGGTTAAACACTCTGCCTTCAGCTCAGGTCATGATCCCAGGGTCCTGGGATTGAGCCCCGCATCAGGCTCCCTGCTCAGCAGGGAGCCTACTTCCTCTTCTCTCTCTCTTTTTCTGCCTGCCTCTCTGCCTACTCGAGATCTCTGTCAAATAAATAAATAAAATCTTAAAAAACAAAAAAAGAGTTGTTAAACATCAAACCAACCCTACAGGAAATATTGAAAGGGATCCTCTAAGCAAAGAGGGAGCCTATAAGTAGTAGACCAGAAAGGAATAGAAGCAATATACATAACAGTCACCTTACAGGCAATACAATGGCACTAAATTCATATCTTTCAATAGTTACCCTGAATGCAAATGAGCTAAATGTACCAATAAAAAGACACAGGGTATCAGAATGGAAAACAAAACAAAACAAAACCCATGAATATGCTATCTACAAGAAACTCATTTTAGATCCGAAGACATCTCCATATTTAAAGTGAAGGAGTGGAAAAAGATTTACCATGCTAATGGACATCAAGAGAAAGATGGGGTGGCAATTCTTGTATCAAATAAATTGGATTTTCAGCCAAAGACTATAATAAGAGATGAGGAAGGACACTATACCCTACTCAACGGGTCTGTCCAACAAGAAGATCTAACAATTTTAATATCTATGCCCCTAACATGGGAGCAGCCAACTATATAAACCAATTAATAAGAAAATCAAGGAAACACATTGACAATAATACAATAATAGTAGGGGACTTTAGCACCCACCTCACTGAAATGGACAGATCATCCAAGCAAAAGATCAACAAGGAAATAAAGGCTTTAAATGACACACTGGACCAGATAGACATCGCAGATATATTCATAACATTCCATCCCAAAGCAACAGAATACACATTCTTCTCTAGTGCACATGGAACATTCTCCAGAATTGATCACATCCTGGGTCACAAATCAGGTCTCGACTGGTACCAAAAGACTGGGATCATTCCCTGCGTATTTTCAGACCACAATGCTCTAAAGTTAGAACTCAATCATAAAAGAAAAGTTGGAAAGAACCGAAATGCATGGAGGCTAAAGATCATCTTACTAAAGAATGAATGGGTCAACCAGGAAATTTAAGAAGAATTGAAAAAAAAATCATGGAAACAAATGAAAATGAAAACACAACTGTTCAAAATCTATGGGACACAGCAAAGGTAGTCCTGAGAGGAAAGTATACAGCAATACAAACCTTTCTCAAGAAACAAGAAAGGTTTCAAGTACACAACCTAACCCTATACCTAAAGGAACTGAAGAAAGAACAGCAAAGAAAGCCTAAACCCAGCAGGAGAAGAGAAATAACAAAGATCAGAGCAGAAATCAATGAAATATAATTTAAAAAAAAAAAAAAGGCAAACAAACAAAAAAACCAAAAAAACCAGTAGAACAAATCAATGAAATTAGGAGCTGGTTCTTTGACAGAATTAATAAGATTGATAAATCCCTGGCCAGACTCATCAAAATGAAAAGAGAAAAGACTCAAATAAATAAAATAATGAATGAAAGAGGAGTGATCACAACCAACACCAAAGAAATACAAACAATTATAAGAACATATTATAAGCAATTATATGCCAGCAAATTTGACAATCTGGAGGAAATGGATGCATTCCTGGAGACATATAAAGTACCCAAACTGAACCAGGAAGAAATAGAAAACCTGAACAGACCCATAACCAGTAAGGAGATTGAAACAATCATCAAAAATCTCCCAAGAAATAAGAGCCCAGGGCCAGATGGTTTCCTAGAGAAATTCTACTAAACTTTTAAAGAAGAATTAATACCTATTCTCTGAAAGTGTTCCAAAAAATAGAAATGGAATGAAAGCTTCCAAATTAATTTTATGAGGCCAGCATTACCTTGATCCCAAAACCAAAGACCCCATCAAAAAGGAAAATTACAGACCAATATCCTTGATGAACACAGATGGGAAAATTCTCACCAAAATGCTAGTCAATAGAATCCAACAGTACATTAAAAGGATCATTCACCATGACCAAGTGGGATTTATTACTGGCCTGCAAGGTTAGTTCAGCTTCCACAAATCAATCAATGTGATAAAATACATTAATAAAAGAAAGAACAAGAACCACAGGACACTCTCAATAGATGCTAAAAAAAAACCTTTGACAAAGTACAGCATACTTTCTTGATCAAAACTCTTCACGTGTAGGGATAGTGGGTACATACCTCAATATCATCAAAGCCATCTATGAAAAACCAACTGCAAATATCATTGTCAATGGAGAAATACTGAGAGATTTTCCACAAAGGTCAGGAACATGGCAGGGATGTCCATTATCACCACTGCTATTCAACATAGTACTACAAGTCCTAGTCTCAGCAATCAGACAACAAAGAGAAATTAAAGGCATCCAAATCAGCAAAGAAGAAGTCAAACTCTCACTCTTTGCAGATGATATGATGCATTATGTGGAAAACCTAAAATACTCCACTCCAAATATACTAGAACTTGTACAGGAATTCAGTAAAGTGTCAGGATATAAAATCAATGCACAGAAATCAGTTGCATTTCTCTACACCAAGAACAAGACAGAGAAATTAAGGAGTCAATCCCATTTGCAATTGCATCCAAAACCCTAAGATACCTAGGATTAAACCTAACCAAAGAGGCAAAGGATCTGTACTCAGAAAACTATAAAGTACTCATGAAAGAAATTGAGGAAGACACAAAGAAATGGAAAAATGTCCCATGCTCATGGATTGGAAGAACAAATATTGTGAAAATGCTTATGCTACCTAAACCAATCTACATGTTTAATGCAATCTCTATTAAAATATCATCATTTTTTTCAAAGAAATGGACCATATAATACTAAAATTTATATAGAACCAGAAAAGATTTCAAATAGCCAGAGGAATATTGAAAAAGGAAGCCAAAATGGTGCCATAAGGATTCCAGACTTCTAACTATATTACAAAGCTGACACCATCAAGATGATATGGTTCTGGCACAAAAACAGACATATAGATCAGTGGAATAGAATAGAGAGCCCAGAAATAGACCCTCAACTCTATGGTCAACTAATCTTTGGCAAAGCAGGAAAGAATGTCCAATGGAAAACAGTCTCTTCAACAAATGGTGTTGGGAAAATTGGACAGCCACGTGCAGAAAAATGAAATGAGACCATTTCCTTATACCACATACAAAAAATGGACTCAAAATGGATGAAAGACCTCATCCATCCAAATGGATGAAAGACCTCAATGTGAGACAGGAATCCATCAAAATCTTTGAAAAGAACACAGGCAGCAACCTCTTCAACCTCATTCGCAGCAACTTCTTCCCAGAAACATCACCAAAAGCAAGGGAAACAAGGGCAAAAATGAACTTTTGGGACTTCATCAAGATCAATAGCTTTTGCATAGCATAGGAAACAGTCAACAAAACCAAAAGATAGCTGATAGAATGGGAGAATATATTTGCAAATGACATATCAGATAAAGGACTAATATCCAAAACCTATTAAGAAATTATTCAATTGAACACCCAAAGAACAAATAATCCAATCAAGAAATGGGCAGAGGGCATGAACAGACATTTCTGCAAAGAAGACATCCAGATGGCCAACAGACACATGAAAAAGTACTTTGCATCACTTGGCATCAGGGAAATACAAATCAAAACCACAATGAAATATCACCTCACACCAGTCAGAATGGCTAAAATCAACAAGTCAGAAATCGACAGATGCTGGTGAGGATGCAGAGAAAGGGGAACCCTCCTACACTGTTGTGTGGAATGGAAGCTGGTACAGCCACTCTGGAAAATAGCATGGAGGTTCCTCAAAAAGTTTAAAATAGAGCTATCCTACAACCCAGCAATTGCATTACTGTGTGTTTACCCTAAACATACAAATGTAGTGATCTGAAGGGGCATGTGCACCTGAATGTTTATAGTAGTAATATTCACAATAGTCAAACTGTGGAAAGATCATAGATGTCCATCAACAGATGAATGGATAGAGAAGTGGTATATATATATATATATATATACATATACATATACATATATATATGTATATACACACACACACACACACACACAATGAAATACTACACAGCTATCAAAAGAAATGAAATCTTGCCATTTGCCACGGCATGGATGGAGCAAAATAAGTCAATCAGAAAGACAATTATCATATAACCTTCCTGATATGAGGTATTTGAGTGGCAAAGTGGGGAGTTTGGGGGGGTAGGAAAAAATGAAACAAGATGGGATTGGGAGGAAGAAAAAAATCACAAGAGACCCTTAATCCCACAAAACAAACTTAGGGTTGCCGGGGGTGGAGGGTAGGGTGAGGGTGGTTGGGTTATGGACGTTGGGGAGGGTATGTGCTATGGTGAGTGCCATGAAGTGTGTAAGCCTGACGATTCACAGACCTGTACCCCTGGGACTAATAATAAATTATATGTTAATAACTTTTTTTAAAAAGATGTTATAATAGGGGCACCTGGGTGGCTCAGTGGGTTAAAGCCTCTGCCATCAGCTCAGGTCATGATCCCAGGGTCCTGGGATCAAGCCCCACATCAGGCTTTCTGCTGGGTGGGGAGCCTGCTTCCCCCTCTCTCTCTGCCTGCCTCTCTGCCTACTTGTGATCTCTGTCTGTCAAATAAATCAATAAAATCTTTAAAAAAAAAAGATGTTATAATAAAAAAAAAACTTTTAACAAAGAACTAGCTTTATAGTTTATCCCAAATTCTATTATTTCACACTGACATTGAGCTTAATGAGTTTCACTTGTCATCATGTTTTGCTTAAACACAAACTTTATGTTCTATTTATCATTTTTTTTATAATGACATTTTTAAGGTTTTCTAAAATTTTATGTCAGAGATGACACACTTGCCTTGGTGCATTTTACCTTCATAGCACTCAGGACTTGGCATCAAAAATCCTGCAATCAAATTCCACAACAGAGCTATTCATTTGTCCATTTATACTCCAGATTTTGTGGAATATTTGCCAAAGGCAATGTCTTTGTGAGACCCTGGTCCTGCCTTCAAGAATCTTACAACTTAGTGAAAGCTAAGACATATAAACACAAATTAATCCAATTAAGCTAGAAAATATAAGTACCTTAAGAGAGAACATTTAGAAATCAAGATAGTATCACTTCTGGGCTAGTAGATTAGAAAATATTTTATGTACAAATACAATTGAAAATATGAGAAACTGAAAACAAGGGGAAAACTGGGGAAAAACAGTTTATAGAGTTTCATTTTCTTGACATTTTAAAAATTAAAATAATTTCTTTTAAACTCCAGAAATATTTGGATTTTAAATATTTATATTCATACATATATACATATTCCAAATATGTGTATTCCTTTTGCTTTTACTGATTGTTTTTACTGCATTAGCCAGAAAATCCCATGTTATTTTCACCTTCGCTCATAGCCTTCTCTAATGTAATCAAATGCCTTCCCATAGTCATAGGGCAATGCAGCCCCTTTATTTAACATATTCCTTTACCAGGGTTTGTAGAACTTTTTGCTAGGCCTTTCAGTTCCTTAAAATTTTTGCAGAGCAATTAGCTGCCCGTCCCTCATATATCCTTGTCATGAATAAACCTCAGTGAATAGAACCCAGTATGAATCAAAATGTATTCATCAAAAGAAAGGCTCATGGAAGAGAGGTATACCTTCCAATGAAAGACATTTGTTCATACCCAAAGAATTGGGGGAAATCGTTTAAGCTCGAATAAGAATTCAACTAACTTATCATTTCTTATGCATGTTATTTTCAGATGATAAAATAACTCACTTAATATTTTATATATCTGAACTGAATACTAACAAAAAATCTGAGAGGATGGCTGAATCCCCAAGTTTAAGATACGTGAAATTAAACATCTTCTGTCTCACAAAATCTGCAACATTTGAGGGGCCAAACAGGTAGTGTTCCCTGCATACCAAAACAAATTCTGTCTTGATTTGTATATAAACTCATGCAGTAGATAAACTATTCAATTTCCTACTCAAGTAAGAGAAACAAAAAACTGATATTTAATCCACATTTTTCTTTTCTTCTGTAATCCAATTTGAAGGAGAATCATCATGCACTGTGTTTGTACTTTTTTGTTAAGCTGTGGAGTCTTCCTTCATCAACACTCAATCCCCATCTTTTTCATACAAAGCAGAAATAAAAAAGCTTCCTTCACCAGTGTGAATTTTCAGTAAATGTACCAATGGAAATTCACGAACAGTTACATGGATATGAAAAGGAAAGAAAAAAATGTGAACATTTAAAGGGGGCAAAGATTTCTTTTCATGGCACTAGGTGAGGCCAGATCATCCTTAACTCAGTTAAGGATGAAGTGTAGGATTTTGCCATTATTAACTACACAAAGGTAGCCAGCTCAGAGAACAGAAGGGGATAGATATTCAGCTTACAGAGCAGGTGCCAGGACGTGCTTCTGGAAAAAGGAATATATTTTTCTAATTCACACAAAAGCATTTCCTCTTATAAACCATGGCCTTGACAGACTTCACCCACTCTGATGGAGTGCTGTTCTTAATTAAGGCATGATATGGCTTAACATTGATCTGGAAACATATGCCAAAGTATAGTTATTTAAGGGATGATTTATCCTATTAAGGGATAAATTATAAATACGAAGAGAAAATAATATAATGTCTTAAACATTTACTATGCACCTGCCACTCTGTTAGTTGTTTTTATGCAATCTCATTAAACCCTTTCACAAACTTTATAAGGTAGAAGTTATTCAAAGAACTTAAACATCTTTTACTTTAAAAACTCCCTAGATTAGGGGTTCCTGGATGGCACAGTCAGTTAAGCCTCTGACTCTTGGTTTCAGCTCAGATCATGATCTCAGGGTGGTGAGATCTGAGTTTTATTAGGGTTCTGTGCTCAGCTGGAATCCATTTGAGACTGTCTCTCCCTCTCTTTCTGCCCTTCCCCCATGTGTATGTGTTCTCCTCTTTCTAAAAACAAATGGATAAATTTAAAAAAAAAAAAGGTCTCCCTAGATTAACTGGCATTCTCCACCCAATCAAGGAAGCATACTGAATAATGCTCATCATTCACTGAACACTTCCGTCCACTAGGCTATTCTTTAATACTAAAGAATACTACAGAGTGTTCATTTCTTCAGCCCAAGTTTTAAGGCATATACTACTAAGAATCAATTGAATTGAATCCTCAAACTTTTAAGGTCAGTTGTCATTATTTGGAAATTGTTATTTAAGTAACTTATAAACCAAAAATGCAGAAGGTCCTAAAGAAAGAAAGTTGCTTTCTATATTTTCTATAAACATTAAATAGAATATTTTGGGAGCCAAATAAAGATGGTTCAGTAAAAAGAACTGCTATTAAATTATGTTTGCAGAGCACTGTAAAGTGCTGAGAACAATAAAAATTGAGAAAGATTAAGCAGATGGATTTCTTCAGGATTCAGTTCACACTCATTTTAATGAAACCAAGACTGAAACTCATAGAAGAATCATAATGGTGTGGTTTATGCAAGACCATACCAATGTCCCATCAGAATACTTATACTAAAAGAACTATTTTTTAACTCTTTAAAAAACTACTGGTAAATAACTATTTTTTTAAGTTATAATTAAAGGCTTAAGATTTGTACACATCACTTTTATGATTAACTTTTTAAGAAAGCCTCTACTGTATTATTAACATTATAAAGATGATGAAAATGAGTCAGCTGTTACATCAGTTGCAAAAAATAAAAATAAAAAATCACAGCCAAGAGTTGGATTGAAACCTTAGTCATCATTTTTTTAAATTTAAATTCAATTTTATTATTATTATTATTATTATTACTATTATTATTATTAATAGTATTAATACTATTATTAGTATTATTAGTTTCAGAGGTAGAATTCAGTGATTCATCAGTTGTATATAACACCCAGTGCTCATTATATCATGTGCCCTACTTAATGCCCATCACCCAATCACCCCATCCCCTCACTCCCCTCCCCTTGGGGAATCTTCAGTTTGATCCCTATAGTTAAGTGTCTTTTATGATTTGTTTCCCTCTCTGTTTTCATCTTACTTTATTGTTTTCCTTCCTTTCCCTTATGTGCATCTATTTTGTTTCTTAAAATCCCATACAAGTGAAATCACATGGTATTTGTCTTTCTCTGGCTGACTTATTTAATTTAGCACAATATCCTCCAGTTCCATCCATGTAGTCCCCACTTTTACTGAGTCTATATCCAGCCCTGAGATACATCTTAAGTGTTTGATTATTTGACCTGCTCAGATCTGCCAACTCATTTTTTGCAAGCATCCCAATCATATTCTAAACTGTAGCCATAATAAATTGCCTTGAGTTTCCCAAATGCCCTGTGTTCTGTTATTCACTCTGACTTCTAAGCCTTTGAACTTTGATTATTTGTCAAAAATATTCTTCATTTTCTGTATTACCTCGCAAACATTTATTTGACAGCCTCAAAGACTCAAAATTGGTGTCATTTCTTCCAGGCTGATGTCAGCTTTCCCTCAAAATTAGAAGCCCCTGTTTATATAGCACCTTTAGTTAAGTCTCTTTCACCTTTCATTATACCAGTTATTGGCTGGTGTCTTGTCCTCCTATCTCAACTAGAGCATGTGTTCTTTAAGCTCAAGTGCTCTATATAGTTCATCATTGATATATAGTACCAAACCTAGCACCTGGCACATAACTGATGATCAGTACATATTTGCAGAAGGAAATCAGAAAGGGAGACACTCTGAGAGAACTTTAATCTATATTTTCAAAAGACAGAAAATCAGAGTGTCACCATCAGATTATGAGCTACAAGAATGCCAGGCTGGTAGCAAAACATAGTGCTAGATATCCATGACCTGTTCTTAAAGACGTGCTGTCTTTCAAGATCAATTGATGTCCATATTTTAAAAACCAATTTTTATTATTCTAAGATTAATATATTTAAAATTTTAAAAGAAACGCACGGAAAAATGAGCTACAGCACTCAGAGAATAGCTCTTATATACTCAGTATTTTAAAATATCAGTTACACTACATGAGTCACATTATTTCAAACTCTACTAATTTAAAATGTATAATTATTCAGTCATAGACTAGGGTAAAATTTACCTTATAAATTTCAAGGATTAAAAAAATCATTTCAAAGCCAAAGTAGAGTATGAAAAAGAATTGCAGGGGGAAATATTTATCTAATTTAAAAGAATTAGTTAAACCTCATTAGAAGCATTTATCTGCATAAAAGTAAATCAATAGTACAATTACAATTCATTGTCTTCTGTTCTTTAAAGCAGTTTCTTTAGTGGGCTTTTTATACAATTCTTTTTTTAACCTAGATTAGGTAGCTAAAAGTAATGAGTTTAATTTTAAAAAGCATAATTTTATCTTTTAGTCAATCCAAACTATCCTTCTATTTCAAGCAATTCTCCATCTTTTTTTCTAAAATATAAGGAATAATCATTTATCTAGTCATTTATTTGTCTATCCAATGAGCATTTATTAGGAGTATACTATTTTCCAAGTTCTTTTCTAAACACCGTGAATATAGCAAAGCATAAAAAGATATGATTCATCTTCTCATGGAGTTTATTTGCCCCTGGAGACACAGAAAATAAATAAACAGGGCAAAATGAAGAAGAGACAAGTGCTCTATGATGAAAAATAAAAGAGTGAGATGTGACATGCCGTTATTTCAAATTGAATAATCAGAAAATATTTTTCAGAGGAGATATTTAGGAGGAGATATTAAATCTTAACTGAATATAGAGGAGAAGCCAACCATTCAAATATTTAAGAAAAGCATTACCAACAGAGAGAATCGTTAGCCCAAGGTCCTGGATTATGAGTAGGGAGGAGCATAAAATGAGATAAGGTCAGAGAATCAGCAGGGATTGGATCATGTAAGACTTTATAAGCTGAAAGTGTAGATTTTATTTATTATAAATAAATAAATAAAGTGTAGATTTATTTATTATAAGAGTAATTGTGTGTCACTGGAGATTTTTCAACAATATGAGAGATAGAATGTGATCATGAAGATTTTGTGCATACTATGTAGAGATTGTTTAAGCAGAAGCACGGGTTGGGAAGAGGGGAACACAAGGGAAACACTGAAATCAGTTAAGAGGCCATTTCTGTTGTCCACATGAGACAAAATAGTAGCATTGGAGACAAAGGAGTGGACAATTTTAGGACATTTTTAATGAAGAATCTATAGAACTTAAAGATATTCATCAGAAGTGAGGGAAAGAGAGAAACAAAGATTGACTCCTGTTTTGGGGTTGAGATACTAAATGGCAATGACATTCACTCAGATGGAAAAGAGTGGGAACAAATAAGTTGGAATGGAAAATCAAGACTTCGTTTTGAGCACTTAATAAGAGAGATACTTTATTAAATATCCAACTAAATAAGGTACAGAGAGTTGGTCCATGAGCTTAGATTTCAGAGAAGGGATGGAGGTGAAAATTAGGATTCACCGGCAGAGAGAATGACCTTAAAGACATAAAACTGGATGAAATTATCTAAGAAATGAGTAGTTGTTAAAAAAAAAAAAAGCAACCAAGCAAACTTCCACAAACAAAATATATGTCACACCAATATTTAAAGGTTGCAAAGGTATTGAAGCAATAGAGAAGCACAAGTAATTAGTTGAGGAGAATTAAAGGTAACAAAGTTCAGTATCATAGAAATGAAAAGAAAAAACAAAGTTGCGAGAGGAAAGAGTCCTCTATATCAAATGTTATTGAAATGTAGAAAAATAAATGAAGAAGGTGGATCACTAACTTTGGCAAAATTTTGGTTGCTAGAAACAATATCATGAACAGTTCTTAACAGAGTGGTAGCCATGGAAATCTGATTAACATAAGTTGAGTGAAGGATGAAAGAGAAATATGGAATATCTAGATGGGTAACTCTTGAAATTTTGATATAAAAAAAGAAGCAACAAGATGAGGATATAATTGAAATGGGACATGACCTCAAACAAGGTCTGTTTTAAGATTGGTGATATGAAGGCATGTTTGATTGCCAATGGTAATGTTCCAGTTAAAGACAGGTATTAACAATATAGGAGAAAGAAATTAATTTAAAAACTGGAAGTCCTGAAAAATGAAAGACTATCCAGATAGCATATGAAAGCGTTAGCCTTAGATTACAGCAGGGACATTTAATGCATTTTTATAGAAGGGCAGGAAATGGCATGAAGCAAACACAGATAAGCTGGTAAGACTCTTAGTAAGAATAACAGAGTTCCTTCTTAATTGATTTTATTGTCTTTTTCATGATGTATGAGACAGAATCATTTGTCTAGGCTGCCAGAAATTTGTGGGATGTTTGAGGAAAGAGCTAAAGCTACAAAATGGTCACCTGAAGAGATAAAAAAAAGAATGCAGTAGGGCTACCACACAATATTGTACGTCTATTTGGTTTTGGTGAACATGAATTTCAAGTGAGATGTTAAAATCAATGCCACAGAAATGAAAGAAGATCATAAGGGACTATTATGAACAATTATTTGCCAACAAATTGGAAAAGCTAGAAGAAACATACAACCTACCATGACTGTATCAAGAAGAAATAGCCTGAATAAACCAATAACAAATAAGGAGTTTGAATCAGTAATCAAAAACACCCCCTCCTCCGCCACAAAATCAGAATCAAATGATGTCCCTGGTGAATTCTAACTAACATTTAAAGAGGAATACTAATTCTTCTAGAACTGTTCCAAAAAGTTGAGGGAGGAAGCTTCCAAACTGTTTTTAAGGTCAGCATTATCCTGATACCAAAGCTATAGACAAGGATGGCACAAGAAGTCTATAAGCCAATAACCCTGATGAGCATAGATGTAAAAGTTTGACAAAATACTAGCAAACCAAATTGAACAGCACATTAAAAGGATCATACATCATAAGCAAGTGGGATTTATCCCTGGGATGCAAGAATGGTTCCACACACATAAATCAATCATTGTGCTATACCACATTAACAGAATGAAGGATAAAAAGCATATGATTATCACAGTAGGTATAAAAAAAGCACTTGAAATCAGTTTTTCATGATAAAAACTCTTAACCAATTAAGTATAGAAGGAACTTATCTCAACACAATAAAGACCATATGTGAAAAGCCCACAGTTAATATTGAATAAATAAAAGCTTTTCCTCTAAGATCTTGAGTAAGACAAGGATGCCCACTCTTGCCACTTCTATTTAACTAACACTGGAAGTCCTACCTAAAGCAATTAGGGAAGAAAAGGAAATAAAAGGCATTCAAATAAAAAAGGAAAAAATATAATTATCTCTGTAGAGAACATCATCTTATATGTCAAAACATTAAAGACTCCACCAAAAAACTATTAGAACTAATAAATGAATTCAGTAAAGTTGCAGTGATTTCTTGAATATGACACTAAAAGCACAGGATAGAAATAAAAAATAAACAAGTGAGATAATGTCAAACTAAAAAGTTTCTATATGGCAAAGGAAGCAATCAATAAAGTAAAAAATGCTACCTACAAAATGGGATTAATGTTTGTAAACCATATATTCAATAAAGGGTTAATATCCAAAACATAGGTTGGGGCTCCTGGGTAGCTCAGTCATTTACGCCTCTGACTCTTGATTTTGGCTCAGTTGTGATCTCAGGATCATGAAGCCCCCATGCTTGCTCTGCTCTAAGCAGGAGGTCTGTTTTCCCTATCCCTCTACTTTTCCTCAACCTCCACTGCTTGCTCTCTCTCTTTTTCAAAAATAAGTAAGTAAATATATTTTTTTAAATATCCAAAACATATGAGGAACTCTTATAAAGAAATAATAAAAACAAAACAAAACCTTAAATAACTCAATTAAAAAATAGGCAAAAGAACTAAATGTACTTTTCTCCAAAGAAGAGATACAAATAGTCAACAGATATATAAAAAGGTGTTCAACATCACTAATCGTCAAGGAAATGCAAATCAAAATTACAATAAGAGATCACCTCACTCAGGTTAAGATGGCTTTTATAAACAAAACAAAACACCAAAAAACTAACAAATCTTGGCCAGGATGTGGAGAAAAGGAATCCTTGAGCACCACTGGTAGGAAAGTAAATTGGTGCAGTTACTATGGAAAACGGTATGCAGATTCCTCAAAAAAATTAAAAGTAGATCTTCCATATGATCTAGCAATCCCACTTCTATGTATATACACAAAGGAATTTAAATCAGGATCTCTAAGACATACCTGCACTCTCATGTTCACTGCAGCAATATTCACAATAACCAAGACACTGAAGGAATCTAAATACCCATTTATGGATAAATCAATAAAGAAAACATGGTGTGTGTGTGTGTATATATATATAGATATATATATATAGAGAGAGAGAGAGATCTACATATAGCATAGTACCTATAGTTAACAATATTGTATGCATACTTAAAAATATGCTAAATGAGTAGATCTTATGTTTAGGTCCTTATCAGATCATCATCATAAGTGAGAAGAAACTTTTGGAAATATGGGGTAGGTTTATGTCATAGATGATAGTGATGGTTTCAAGGGTATACATTTATCTCCAAACTCATCAAGTTGTATACATTAATTATGTATAGCTTTTTGTATGTCAAAAATATATTAATTTAAAAAACAAAGTGAAATAGCTGTCTCTTTTTTCCCCCCAGCAAAGTTTAGCTTCTCTGGAGCAGGCTCCAAACAGACAATAATTTCATTGTGACTAGGTTTTTGCTGGGAAATTGTGAGCTGGCCAAGAAGGAACGCTAAAATGTTCATAAGGGAGTCATTTTTGGAGAGTCAATGTAAGATATAAATAATTTTCACTAACAAGAGAGGATGTAGAGTTTTAATTTTTAGATATTTGAATTTTATAGACTTTTTTTTTCATGCTAGAGACTCACAGAAGTTCTGTCTTTTCTCTTTCCAAGTAAATACACTTTAAAAAAATATAAAAATCTCCATTTATTATTATCATCATTTCATATCTCAAAATAAAGATCAAAATGTAGGAAAGACACAACCTTGAATAAAAGACAGCAGTTTATATTAAATTCATGTTCCTCAAAACTCACAATATTGTTCTTATTTTCTTGTTTTATTGAGTGAAAATTTGCACATGGATCAGCTCAGTGTCACTGACCTATGTTGGCAATCATGGTGAACAGCATGGGCACCAAGTAGAAAAGACCTGCTCCTGTTCCCCAGTTCTGACTACTATCAACAATATAACTGGGAAACTTGCATCATGTTCACGAAACTCTGAAAAATGAGATACCTCATCTTTACACTGCAGGAATGAGCACTAGGTCACAGAGTTTCTATGAACTTCAAATTGGATCACATATGTAAATTGCCTTCTATTAAGTAGTCTTTTATGGCTGGATTCTATTAAGTAGTCTTTTATGGCTATTGTTATTATTATTTTCCTCTTTTCCTTCTATGGAACTGCTATAAAAGTATCTTTTCCTCCTTGTCTTCAGAGTCTCTTCTAAAAGGAACCAGGCAGGGGCACCTGGGTACTTCGGTTGTTTAAGCAGCTGACTCTTGATTTCTGCTCAGGTTGTGATTTCAGGGTGGTGAGAGGGAGCCCAATTCAGGCTCTGTGCTCAGTGGGGAGTCTTCTTGAGAATCTGTCTCTCCCTCTCCCACTGCCCCCCCCACTCATGTTCTCTCTCTCTCTCAAGTAAATAAATTAACTTGTCACCAAAAATAAAAAGAGAGAGAGGAGAAATCACTCACAGTGACTGGGGTTGCCTGCATGTGTGGCTTTTTCTAATACCAAAATAGTGTGTCTTTTCTAACACCAACCAGTACTCTAATGTGCGAACAACATCTGGATGTTCAACAGTTCAACTCAATTCTGACACTAACTACCCAGAGTTAGCAGAGACCCCACAGCGTAAACTTAGGCTCCTCACAAGACTGCCTGCACTTCAGATGGCAGCCGAAATGGAGTACCGAGGCTATGCACACTTCTGTCCAGCTGACTATAAATATGAGGTTTATCACAACTCCACCCTCAGGTTTGATAATTCAGTAGAATGAGTTATAGAACTCAGGTAACCACTTTACTTACAATTACCAGTTTATTGTAAAGGATAACTCAGAAAAAGCCAAATGGAAGAGATGCATAAGGCAAAGTTTTGGGGGGTGATGCAGAACTTCCATGCCCTCTCTAGGCACACCACTTTCCTAGCACAGTGATGAAATCACCCACCTGAAAAGCTACTTGACCCCATTATTAACAGTAAATGGAGGTTTCATTACATGGGCACGGTTAATTAAATCACTGGCAATTGATGATTGAACTCAATCTCTAGCCCCTTTCTGTTCCTCGGAAGTTAGTGAATGGGGCTGAAAGTTCTAATCCTCAAAGCATGTGATTGATTTTCTGGGGACAAAATCTCACCCTGAAGCTATCTAGAGGCCCACCAAGAATCATCTCATTAGCATCTGAAGATAGTGAATTGCAAAGAGCTATGTGCCAGGGGACTGGAAACAAAGACCAAATATTTATTTTTTATTATACCACACTGCGCTAAAGGCAACATTTGCTAGGTTATGTGGCCTGATAGCTGCCCTTAGGCCAGTTCCAGATAAGGACAACTTCTAGAAAAGCAGAGAGAAGAAAGCTTGTGTTCTTTTAATATTTGTCAGAGACTTTCTCGAAAGGATGGGGGGGCAGGAATTAACATAGTTCATTTAAAGGCAGTGAATAGGTTTTTATTCTTCAATAAACTGGTCATTTATTCATTCAATATGCATATTTTTGAGTGCTATTAAGCCAAACACTGTTCTAGTTGTGCCAGACACAACTTTGAACAGGACAAAGTTCCTGCTCTGTTCATGGAGTCTAATGTGATGGAGGGGACAGGCAGGAGACAAGCAAGCTCCTATGTGTAATAGCTTCAAAGTAAGTGTTATATAGAGAGAGACCAGGTAAGGGTTATAGGGACTTGGGGCTATGGGTTTATTTCAGAGAAGCCCTCACTATAAAGATGATATTTGAGTAGAGATTTGAAGGAAATGGGAAAGCAAGCCACCTGAAAATCCAGTGGACTTATTTTGCTATTTCTCAAAATAGAACGAATACAGGTACTTTAAAATAGCTAAAGAAGAAATTCAGGTAGTGATAATGATAGTCCAAAGTAGAAAAGGAGAGTTTGCATAGTCTAATAATCTGACAAGCATGTCTTGTTTATATTTTACCAACAACCCTTCTTTGTGCAGCAATCGAAACAGAAATGAAGGAAACTTATATCCAATTTCCTGACTCTCACACAAACTAAAGCTTTATAAGAAATTATTTTTTAATCATGAAAACCATGTATCACCTTTTAATCAATATGTGGAAATCAGTGATACAATGATAGCTAATGACATTTGAGGAATGTAATACTTTTTGGTTTTTTAAATGTGAAAGTTTAAATTACACAGTTCAGTAGACAATGATCTAAATAGCCCTATCTCACAGGCAGCCAGGTATCACCAAGTAAAAACACTCAGCTTTGCAGGCACTTGGTGTAATTACTTCCTTCTTTAAAACTCTCAAAATAATTTGCTTATTTTTTCATTATATTTCTCTTATTTGAATTATATTCAGTTTTGAATTTGGTTTTTGATCCCTACCACACTGTCTGCTACTTTAGAACAGGAACTGTGTTTATTAAGTGTTCTAATGACTAAACGAGTTCATGTCTGGGCTTCTGACCTTAAGCTTTTATTTTCTCTTCTTACACAAAGATAAATGTAGATTTACACTGTTTGGCTTCTAACATTTTTCTCTAATTTAATAATGTGCCTTTCTATATCAGAAGGTCTTTAAACTTTTTGTTCTACCTGCATAGTATTTCACCGTATGGCTGCATTTCCACTGCCTCAAACTGCATTGCCACTAATAGCTCTATGTTTTGTGGTAGGCAGAATTCTAAGATGACCACCCATGACTCCCAGTCTTATATAACCCCACAGCCTTTGATTGTGGGAGGCACCTGTGAATAGGATGGACTATCACTCCTATGATAAGGTTACATTATATGGCACTGTTCACCTTAAGAAGGAGATTTTCCTAGGTGGGCCTGATCTAAATAGTTCTTAAAAAGTACTGGGCTTTTCCTGTAGAAAGTTATTTAAAGCAAGAAAAGAGTCTCCAAGGGTAGTTTTGAAGATGGAGAGAAGAATGTGACAAAGAATGTGGGCAATTTTCAGAGCAACCTCCAGCCTATAGCCAGTAAGAAAAGGGAGGTCTCAGCGCTGTAACTGCAAGACACTGACTTCTGCCAACAAATTGAAGGAGCTTGGAAGAGGACTCCAAGCTCCAGATGATAATACAGCCTGGCCAACACCTTGACTTCAACCTGTGACACCCTAAGTTGAAAACCCAATTATACCTTGGCTGCTTTCTGACCTACAGAAACTGTGAAGTAATCAATTTGTGGTGTTTTAAGCCTTTGAGTTTGTGACGATTTGTTACATGACTCTTCTTTATCAGAGTCTCCCCTGGCTATTATTACTTGATTACTTGTTTTCCATATACATTTTTTAGAATCAGTTTCACAGTTCTAGAAAAATAAGTGATAGTGCACAGTTGAATTTTCAATTCAGGGATAATTGGCATCTTATTTTAAGCATTTTTTTTTTTTTAGTCTTAAACATTTATATATATATATTTTTAAGATTTTTTCTTTATTTATCCGACAGAGATCACAAGTAGGCCGAGAGGCAGGCAGAGAGAGAGGAGGAAGCAGGCTCCCCGCAGCACAGAGAGCCCGATGCGGGGCTCGATCCCAGGACCCTGGGACCATGACCTGAGCGGAAGGCAGAGGCTTAACCCACTGAGCCACCCAGGTGCCCCTTAAACATTTATATTTTAAGGTCATCTTAATTCTTTCCATTTTTTATGCCCACTTTTATTAAACAGAGGAAAATACTCATTGAGGTAAAGTTGGATTTCCAACTTAGATGTCTTTCCAAAACAGTTGAGCTTGGGCTTCCTGGTAGTTCCCAAGGCTGCTACAACAAGGTGCCACAAATTGGGCGGCTTAAGCAATAAGGGTTGTGTAGTTCTGGAGGCTAGGCGGCCAAAATCAAGATATCAGCAAGGTTGGTTTCTTCTGAGAGCTGTGCTGGTGAGTTTGTCCCATACCTCTCTACAAGCTTCTGGTAGCTTCAGGTATTTGATCATTTATAGACAGCATTTTCCCTGTGTCTTCCCTATATGTATGTCTGCGGCTGGGTCCAAATTTCCCCTTTTTATAAGGACATATTCATTTGGATAGGGCCCAGACTAGACCTCATCCTAACTTAATCATCTACAACAACTGTATTTCCCAATAAGGTCACATTCACAGGCACTGGGAGTTAGGACATCCACAACTGTGGGGAATACATCTTTCAACCCACAGTGGGCCATTTCAGTGGTTCTTATGAAGATACCCAGGCTCAATTCTAATAAAAATATGGAGAATGGATTTTTAAAATCTTTTCTGGCTCTATCACCTTATAACTAAGTAACTTGTAATTTTTTTTAAAGAAAGAGTAAAAATAATAAAATGTTAAGCTTTCCTCAGCCTGAGACTTCACAATTCTTGAATGATGAGTTCAGCTTAAAACTATAAAGGGCCATGTTTTTTAAAGAAATTTCTGCTTCACCAGATTCTTGAGGAGAAAAAACAAACCAACTAAACTCCAAACCTGTCAACTACCAAGATATTTGAAATAAAAAAAAACTTAATTGTACTTTATAGCATTACTTGAAATTTAGTTAGCATTTCAGAGGGAAGGTAGTCCTGAATTTTTATGAGTCCTCTCAGAGTTTAATGAGTTTTATTTCTTAAATAAACTTTTATTGGAGGAAATTAAGATTTTACAATATCTTAAATGGAACAAAAGCTCAATCAAAGCTAGTGGTGGGGAAGGTCGTAACCTTAGACACAATCACTTAATCATTTGTTACCATATGTTGGAAATCCATTATACCTCAGCTTGCAGGCTTTGAGAGCAGACTTAACCTGGGTCTGAAAATAAACAATGGCTTACATGCCTGGAAGTCAAATATTAGCTGGATCAGATCCAATGGAACATTTACTACATAGATCTTCCTTGACTTAAAATGGGGTTACATTTGGATAAACACATCATAAGTTGAAAATACCTGAAGTCAAAAATGCATTTAATGCACGTAACCTACTGACCATCATAGCTTAGCCTCATCTACCTTAAATATGCTCAGAACACTTACATTAGCTGACAGTTGGGAAAAATTATCTATCTTGAAATCTATGTTATACTAAAGTGTTATACTAAACGACATCTTATGTCGTTTATTGAATTCTTTATGGAAAATGAAAACAATGGTTGTATGGGTACACAATGACTGTTAAGTATATTGGTTGTTTACCCTTATGATTGTGTGGCTGACTGGGAACCAAGGCTTACTGCGCCTACCTAGAATGATGATAGAGGATCACACCACATATCACTAGCCCAGGAAAAGATCACAATTCAAAATTTTAATGACAGTTTTTAATGAATACATACAGCTTTCACACCATTGTGAAGATGAAAAATTGTAAGTTGAAGCATCATAAATCATTGGCTATAATCTGCTACTCTTATTTGAATCTCTGTGTGTGTGCAACTTTGGTAGTGATGGGCATGGTAGTCAAGGCTTAAGGGAGTAGTGGAAAGAAGGAATGAAGTTGATTGAAATTCCACTTTTCCTCTTGGTAACTGTAATTTTACTCTTCTGTATGCATACAAAACATCTTTGCTTTTCCTCATATTTGTGAGAGAACAATTGGCTAAAGCCTAAAATAGTTTTTTCTCTTTCTCCTTCTCCTGCTTCTCCCTCTAGCTTTGACCTCCTTTTCCACTGTTGTATCTAGTGGCCTTCCCATAGGAGCTAGCAATAGGCAGTGGAGACTATGCTTACTGGAATCTTCTCCGTATATATTTATTTTTTATAAAGCTTTTTTAAAAAAAATATTTTATTTATTTATTTGAGAGAGAAGGAAGGAACAGGGGAAGGAGCAGAGGGAAAAGGGAAGAAGAAGGCCCCCTATGAGCAGGGAGCCCAATGTAGGTCTCAATCCCAGGACTCTGAGATCATGATCTGACCTTGAGCTAAAGGCAGACACTTGACTGAACTACTCAAGCACCGTATCACCTCCATATTTAGAATATCACCCTGAATTCTACCTTCATCTTTGAAAATGTAACACCCTTAAGTCCATAAAAATGTAGCCAACTCAGTCAGCTCAGGAAAGGCATCCCATTGTTTATTACAGTTGATGTTGATGGTGCTATTTTTATCTTTGTTTATTTTCTCTTTCCTTTTCACTGAAACAGATTTGTAGAGTGTTGAATCAAAAGGAAGAGGAGAATCAAGCTGGCCAGGGTGAGCAAGCTTCTGGATGGACAAACAGGTGAGATGACTGCTCCAATATTCTATCATGGGCAGTCAACATAGGAAGATAGAATTTACTATATCCTTAGTGTAGCTACGGTATCACATCACAGCAAAGGAACCGTAAATCCTCTAGTTAGGTCTAACCTGCACAGTTAAGTAATCTGAGGACACAATCTTGCAAACAGTGGTTATTGTCGAGTTCACTGATGACTCCCAACTCACATTCTCCTCTCCTTCCTTTTAGCAGTACATTTTGACTTCATAGCTGGAGACTCTATTTTGAAACTTCCTGAATTAATTTTCTATTGCTGCCATAACAAATTATCAAAATTTACCAGCTTAAAATAACAGTGCTTAATATCTCACAGTTCTGTAGACAAGAAGCACCAGAGGATCCAGCTGAATTATCAGCGCAGGGCTGCACAAGGCCAGAATCAAGGTGGTGGCTGGGCTGGGACCTTACCAGGAAATTTCAAGGAAGAATCTGCTTTTAATCACAGTCAAATTATTGGCAGAATTCAGTTCCTTCTCACTTTGAAAGTTGAGGTCCCTGTTTGCTTAATATGTAGCCTTTCATATTCAAGTCAACAATGGCACATTGAATCCTTCATATGTTTTGAATCTCTGACTTCTCCTGCTACCACCACAGAAAGATCTCTGCTTTGAAGGGCTCCTATATTTATAGTAGGTCCAACCACATAATTTACCTATCTTAAAGCTAGCTGATTAGTAACCTTAGTTACATACCTTTTGGTATATAATGAAACATATCCATTCCAGTAACATTAGGGGCAAAGGTCAGGGATGACAATATTCTGTCTACTATATACCTTTCTTGCAGTAGAAGCAGCCATTCCAGGATCACTACTGTGCATAATGCCAAGAGCATCATACACATCAAATCCACTGCCAATGACACCCCTGCGAGGTGCACAATGTGGGAGAAGTACACTATATAAGTAGGCTTTAGCTAATGGGATGTAAGTGGAAATAATGTGTCTAACTTGTGATTATTTTAAACACAGAGTATCTTGCCCGGTTCTTTTTCCTTCTCCCTTTCTGTTTACCTTAAAACAGCAATAACATGGGCAACCTAAGAAGCTGTTTATTAAAAATGGCAGAGCCACCTTGTCATTCCTGAACCATTTATCTGTGACACATTAAGAAAAAAAAGAAAACAATTCTATCTTGTTTAAGTCACTCTATTTTATGGTTTCTTTGTTATAGAGTTTAGTTTGCTAATGGATTACAGAATCAGGATGAAAATCCAGGCCACTTGATTCCTAGTCAGGGCTTTTAATTACCATATTGTCTCTCTCTATTCATGTATGTGTTTAGTTCTGAATACCGCCACTACTCATGGAACTTACTATTTCAGATTGCTTCCCACTTGGTAGGCCTTACATCCTTTGGTCTCTAGTCCATTATTATCCACTTGTGCTCTCCAAAACTTCTGTAAGAGTCTAATACTGGGGAGAGATGGTAGGTCTGGATGGAGTTTGAAAAGGTATGATTAGGGTTAGTAATAATGTTGGTAAGTGACTTAGTTGGGTGAAGTTGGCTTATGGAACATCTCAAGTTCCTTATAAGAAGTCTTGAAGTGAAAACTGAGTTTAGTAATTTATGCAAATTCCTGAAGAGTGGTGGATAATTTGAGCACAGAATAAAATATATCATAATAAATAGAAAGCAATAATTGTTCTAATAAATACAAAAAAGTCAGCATGTCCATTCTTCGTACGACATCAATATGTAGAGTAATTTATAGAAAAAGGCAGGCATCTAAAATTATGCATTCATAAAATAAAAAAGTTACTGACAATGCCTAATCAAGCATCAGATAGCATTTGTCTATATCCAATAGATGTATTTTTCTCTACCTTCTTCATTAAATGGCATTCAAAGTTTTTGTCATATTCCAGATTTAGCAATTTCATTAATCTTGGCAGCAGTGTGGGTATTGTTCTGGATGAAGCCTTCTCTAAGGAGAGAATGCAGCCAATGTCTGTGATCCCTTAGTCCTTTTCATTCTAGCTGATAACTTTCATCTTGATTCCAATTGCTTCTACGGCTCTGAGCCTCCCCGAGATGTTACCGATGATTTTTAGGCATTATTTCTATTTTTTAAAAAAATTAATCCTCAGAAAACACATAGCTCACAGAGTACAGTCTAAGACAACTTGCAGAGCGCAATATCCCAAGGCAACTGGGAATGCAGATGTTGGCTGGAAAATCACTTTGCATTGTGCTGAGTACTTTTATTTCAGGCTTTATCTTAACACTTAGAAGCAGTTTTGAACCAACTAACAGTATGACTAACAGTATAATCCTCTGAAAAAAATTTCTCAGATATTTCAAACTGCATAATTATATGCAATTTTTTCTATATATTAATAAAGAAAGATGCTGTTTTACACTCTATTCTCAAAAAGTATAAAATGATCATGGATAAATTGGATTGCCAATTTACCTGTCACATACAGATATTTGTTATTTGTTCTAGTGACAGCTGAGGAATTAGAGGAGGATGCCTAGGGAAGGTAAAAGTGACATTACAAATAGACAGAAGGCAATAAAATTGAGCAGAGCCCTGGGAGATGGGCCATTTGTCACCTACATTGTCTTTTCCAAAATTACTAAATATCTCTGCAACTGTTTCCTCATCAAAGAGATGGGGAGATAGTAGCTCCCTATTCACAGATATTTGGAGATAAAATGAGGAAAGGAAAGAAAGCATATATCCATAGTTCTTGAAACGTAGTTGGCTACTAATACGGTATTTCTGTATACTCTTAGCCCTGATAGAGGCGGCTCTGGAAAGAAAAAGATTTATTTATTTTTTAAAATATTTTATTTATTTATTTGAGAGAGAGAGAGAGCACAGGAGAGTGAGAAGTAGACTCATTGATGAGCAAGGAGCCCAATGCAAGACTCAATCCCAGGACCCTGAGATCATAACCTGCACTGAAAGCAGATGCTTAACCCACTGAGCCACCCAGGTGCATCTGGAAATGAACAGATTAAAGAAAGAGATTTTCTTTGGGTACAAATTCATTACCAGCTTCTACTACTTGAAACTGCACAAGTATATATGACCAGTACCCCGGCCACATTACTCTGAGTTAATAGTTCTCTTTTTTTTTTTTTTTTTTAAAGATTTTATTTACTTATTTGACGGAGATCACAAGTAGGCAGAAAAGCAGGCAGAAAGAAGAGGAAGCAGACTCCCTGCTGAGCAGAGAGCCCGATGTGGGGCTCGGTCCCAGGACCCTGAGATCATAACCTGAGCCAAAGGCAGAGGCTTTAACCCACTGAGCCACCCAGGCACCCCAATAGTTCTCTTTCTTGAAGGAGGATGTTATACCTAAGTTTATGCCACATATCAATTTCCTCTTGCTGTATAAAAATTAACTATAAATTTAGTTGTTTAAAACAACACAAATTTGCTTATTTCACAGGTTCTTTGTGTCAGAGGTCAGAATATGGTTGGATGGGTCCTTAGGGTTTTCCCAGGCTATATATAAGCAAAGTATCTTCTGGGGCTGCATTCTCAATTGCAGTTTGCAATCTTCTTCTAGGTTGTTGGAAGAACTCAATTTCCTGAAGTTTTTGGACTGAGACATCCATTTCTTGATGGCTGTTGGCTGTGGGCCCCTCTCAGTAACTCAAGGCCACTGTCAATTCCTGGCAAGTGCCCAAAATATTGATCCCCACTTCTTCAAAACAAGGAGAATCTTACATAACACAATCTAACCAAGAAAGAAATTGCCTTGTCATATTTTCATATACCAATACACAAGAGGAGAGAATTATATAGGAAATATATGCCAACTAGTGGAAATCTTGGAGGCCATCACAGAATTCTGCCTGACACACTCAATTAACTCATTTTGAAGCAAAATAATCTGATTCTTAGAGTCAGGTAACACTGTTCCATTGAAAATACATAATCTAAACTATATCCTTGCATAATTTTTTTCCTTTCTTTATCTTGTTTCCCTTCCCCTTTACAGGTTTCTCCTGAGACTTTCCCATCATGAGCCCTTTGTACATGAATGCTCATCATAGGTTCTGCCTCTAGAGATCCTAAAGGAAGACACCTTACATTCTTGTTTGGTTATATACTTTTTAACGATTGTAATATAAGTTCCACATTTTTTGTCTTTTTTTATTTCTGAGCATTGTTCTACAAGAATTTTTAGATAATTTTGTCAAGATAAATTCTAATTGTACCTTGATTTTAATTACCTTAAAGCTACAATATAAGGTTAGACAAGCTGATGTTTTGACAATATTCTGACTTATCCCTTAGAAATATGGTATATTGCTTCATCTGCTCAAGAATTCTTTCACGTCTCTCAATAAAATATCACACACATTTCTGATTTAGGTTAGTCTCCATATTTTACATTAGTTGTTCCTATAAATGGAAAATTTTTATCATTATTATTTTAGTTTCTGACTGTTTATTGTTACTACAGAAATGATGAACATTTTTTATTATGTTATGTTAGTCACCATACAGTACATCATTTGTTTTTGATATACTGTTTCATTATTCATTGTTTGATGAACATTTTATCTTTATAAATGCTTTCAAAGCTATATTTAAGAATAAAACCACTGCATTTTCAGATGATGACAAGCCAAGTAGAATTGTTAAGATCTTAAGAATAGGCAAAAAATTGAAAATCAACAAAAAATAGATGGGAAGAAAATTAGGATCAAAACACAAGTGTATACTTAATGGTTTTTTTAAAAGAAAAGTATGAGGAAAGACATTACAAGATAAACAAAAGACAAAATGGACTGAACTCACCACAGTAGCTCAGGAGCTAAGCAGAAGTATAAGCCGTATAATGCTCTCTGAAAACAAACAAACACTGGGCAAGACACTAGATTGTGTTAAAAAAGAAAAGGTCAAGCAAGGGCCTGCAAATAATCATCTTTCTTTATTCAGCACTAACTGCGCCCCTGCTATAATACCACATTGTTGGAAGCTAGTATTTCCACCAATGCTATCTTCTTTCACAGCAGTTTATTTTCTTTACGAATTGCTTTAGAATCATCAAATCATAAACTGTTGGAGCTACTTGACTACTTAGAGACTTCCTAGTTTATCTGCCTTATTTAAAAAATAAGGAAGTGAAGCTCCAATTAGGTGAAGTTAAGCTCTAATTAGGCAAAATTATTTTCCCTGTGATTTCTCTTTTTAGTTAAAAGCATCGGAATTCATCCAAACCAGAAATCTAGGTCATCTTAAAATTCCTCTTCTTTTCATCCAATATACAATCAATGATCCAAGTGCCATTTATTTTTGAATCCTGAGCATCTCACTAACTCATAGCCTCTGAGGTAGTTCAGGTCCTCTTCATCACTTTCTCTCTTTCATGCTACAAACATTCTATGCAACTTATGCAGACAAATACTGTTCCAGATGCTACAAGTACAACAGCAAAATTTTGCTTATATCTGCAGTAGGTTCTCATGTACTCTTGATTTTGATCCATTTTCAACACATTTACTGGAGATTGTTTTATGAAACATGCATCTTTTTTTTTAAAGATTTTATTTATTAATTTGACAGAGAGAGAGATCACAAGTAGGCAGAGAAGCAGGCAGAGAGAGGAAGGGAAGCAGGCTCCCTGCTGAGCAGAGAGCCTGATGCGGGACTCGATCCCAGGACCCTGAGATCATGACCGGAGCTGAAGGCAGCGGCTTAACCCACTGAGCCACCCAGGCTCCCTGAAACATGCATCGTATTATGATCTCCCACACTCAAAATTCCCAGTAGTTTTCCACTACCATGTGGTATTAACATCAAACTTTACTTAGTGTAATCCTTCTTTATGTTTCAGCCCCTTTTCTGCTTTATGTCTAGGTTTTTGGTCCGCCATGCCACAGATCTTGTGCTATAGCCAGGATTTTGGGGTCCCTGGGTGATACAGTTGGTTAAGCATCCAGCTCTCGATTTTGGCTCAGGTCATGATCCCTGGTTCGTGAGATTGAGTCCCATGTAGAGTTCTGTGCTGGTTGTGGGCCTGCTTGGTGTTCTCTTTCAAATAAATAAATCTCCAAGAAATAATTAGCTTTTACCCAATATGACAGGCAGTTTCATATTATAAACTTAGAATGTTAGCCTCTTTATCTCTAGTATATTTGGGAGAAAGCAAGAAGCCCTCATCTTAATCCCAAAACATCCTATTGGCTGTTGCTGCTTCATGAGCTTCATGAGTGGGTTCCTTACTGCTCTCAGCCCTAACTCTGGCCATCATATACTTTATGGCTAGGTACCATCTGATACTCCAGGATGCTCTGATCCTTTACATAGTGCTGTGGCTGCAGTACTCGCTGCACTGAAAAATGACATGGGGACAGCCTTCCTTTATGGACACATCCCTTAATTCTCCACAAGAATCACTACGAAAAGTCCTATCTATGTAACAGACTTTATTGCATAAATAAATAAATAGCTGCAGTGTTGATTGTTCCTAGTGTCCAAGGGAAAGGAACCCTTAATGCCTTTGATCCTAGCTTTGCTTTCCCATTCTGAAAGATTTTTCTTTACTCTCCCTCTGAAGGAACTGAATCCTTCCATGTGCTCCAGGTAAGTATTTGTCCCATCCGACCCCATCTCCTGAGACAAAATACTAACTCATTTCTAATCACTGAAATTGCTCCAGCTTTTGAACCATGAGGCCTTAGCCATAGACTCCAAGGAAAACATCAGAAAAATCTCCCAAGGAATGCTTTGGCCCATCATGTATATTCTTTGCCATCTCTGTAGCAGTATGAGGTACCAATATACCTCCTAATTCTTCCTGTAGGTTTGGGATGAGTAACTATTGAAACACACACACACATACAGACATACACAGATACATACATATATACATATACACACAGAAATCTTTTTATAAGAACAATAGAAATTTTTTTCTATATATATATAATACAAAAACCTTGCACTATATTCCCTGGCTATAATGTATGTAGAGGTGAATATTTTATTTTATTTTATTTTATTTTATTTTATTTTTAAAGATTTTATTTATTTATTTGACAGGCAGAGATCACAAGTAGGCAGAGAGGCAGGCAGAGAGAGAGGAGGAAGCAGGCTCCCTGCTGAGCAGAGAGCCCGATGCGGGACTCGATCCCAGGACCCTGAGATCATGACCTGAGCTGAAGGCAGA
Organism: Mustela erminea; assembly: GCF_009829155.1. Classification (NCBI taxonomy): domain Eukaryota; kingdom Metazoa; phylum Chordata; class Mammalia; order Carnivora; family Mustelidae; genus Mustela; species Mustela erminea. The sequence continues at coordinate 48,529,455 of NC_045623.1, read as the reverse complement.
GGCTTAACCCACTGAACCATCCAGGCGCCCCGAGGTGAATATTTTAATAAAGAACAAATTTGCCTTCATTTTTCCTTCTTTTTCTAAGTTACAGGCAATGCCCACAGGATTCTTGGGTTTTTAAAAAGTGGGCCATTGTGATACCCTGACAACACTGGAAACACCACTGCAAGCTCCTGTCCAAAAAAGAAAAGGAAAGAAAACAGGAGTTGGACATATCAGTGTTAGAGGAGAAAGAAAGGGGATTGCCCTTTTATGTAAAATATTTCATATTTTTTCTAATGTCATTTTTTCTGCAAAAAATGCCACCTTTTTAAATAAAATGTTCAATTTAGAATGTCTTTTCTGTGATGCTTTCCCTTACTCCCCTGTAGAGTCAGCCAATAGCCTACACTGGGCTCCTTTTTTTTTTTTTTTTTTAAGATTTTATTTATTTATTTGACAGAGAGAGATCACAAGTAGGCAGAGAAGCAGGCAGAGAGAGAGAGAGGAGGAAGCAGGCTCCCGCTGAGCAGAGAGCCCGATGCAGGACTCGATCCCAGGACCCTGAGATCATTACCTGAGCCGAAGGCAGCGGCTTAACCCACTGAGCCACCCAGGCGCCCCTACACTGGGCTTCTTATAATAATCTGCACTTACCTCTGCTATAGCTCTTAACACATTTCTATATATTTTTACATCTGTCTGTCACATGCAGCCTGTGAGCTCTTATAAGGGCAACAATGATGTTTTATTTATTTTTGTCTTCTAGTATTTGGTTACAGTAGGTGCTTAACAAATATTTTGTAAATAAATGAGAGAAGGAATAAATTCCCCAAATTATACAAATTAATGACAGAGTAAATAGCAAAACACAGACTTTCTGACTCATGGTCTATTATTTTAACAATCATTATCTAATTTAGTCCCAAGTAACAATTTTCAAATTGCAGGCTTGAAATCTAAGAGATTTAATGAATTTTTCAAGGTTACACTGATAATGTTCTGTCATTTCAGTCAGGATAGGTTAGGTAATGCTGCAGTAATAAACTCAAAATTGAAGACCTGTAAAAACAAAAGCTTATTTGTTACTCCTGCTATAGATCCATCATAGGTTGGTATTGAGAGGAAATCCACATCTTTATTCAAAGATTGATGGAATAACCGTGGTCTTGAACATTGCTTTTCTCTGTGCTAGAGGAAAAAGTGTGTTCTGGAACAATAATAGGTATGGTTTGGAAGTAACACATGTTATTCCCACTCACAAGTTAGTGAATCAAACTAGTCATGCCTTCCTAAACCATCAACAGAGCTCATGAAGTGCCATTCTATCATGTTCCTAGATATGCAAGTTAGTTAAGACTATTAGATAGACTCACATCTATTAGATAATAGGTATACCACAAACATTTGAATATAATTTTTTATTTCTAGCCTAAAATTCTCTCTACAAAGCAGTTCTCCTTTCAGAAAAGATACAGTAGATATGGGATATATTTTAAGAGGGTTCAAATAATATAAAAATAAATGTGAAGTAATTCAAGGAATTACACATCTTAGCTTAAAATCAAGAAACAATTGAAAAATTATTGTCTTTAGCTATAGGAAGGTGATTTTTAAGAAAAAATATGACTAGTATTAGTTGTTCTCAGATCATTCAATATAGAGAAATAAGTTGAAAATCAATTTAAAAAAAGTTAAGTGTTATATAAAATGTCATCACACACACACACACACACACACACACACACACACACACACTCTCAAAGGACATTATAGCAGGAAAGCCTAGGATTCTAGACCTAAGTTCATCACTAATTACTTATGTGTCCCTGGGTCTTTTGTAGGCATATATCTTGATTTATAAAATGAAAACTTGAAGACATATATAAAATTCCTTGCAATTTAAAATTATTTGGCCCATGTAAATCAACTTAGGACACAATTTAGGAGTAACTATTATGGTCATTAGGGTGACAGTAACTGCTAATGCAAGTATATCTCTAAATTTCAAACAATATAAATTTATATTAAATTTAGTTAATTAAATTTAATTCAAATTTAAAATTTTAAAAATTAAATTAAAAAAATAAAAATTATTTAAAATTAGATTAAATTAAAATTAAATTTAAATAAATTAAATATATAAATTAAAACAATATAATTTTATTGTTTTCCTATATAATAATATTCCTATTGGCAGTTACCTTTTTTCCATGCCATGATATAGGGGCCCAGTTTTCATCCATCTAGTGACTTCTCATCCAGTAGGGCCACAGAGTTCTCTGCTTTTCATCAGTAAAAGCAAAAAGAGTAGAGAAACTCAGTCCAGATGTGACAAACATTACTTCTATTCACTTTCTGTTGGGCAAACTTCTTATTGGTGAGAAGACATGGCCTCATCTGGAGGCAAAGAGGTTGGAAAAGCAATCCCTGGATGAAGACTCCCCTCCCAGGACCCAACTGATACTGTGAAAGTAGGGAATCAAATTTGGGGAGACCATCTAGTCCTCTCTGCCACAATTTCTTGACAGCCAACTACTCCTCTCTGTTGCTCACCCTGTAATCAGAATACCATTATGGTATTTACATCACTCAGTTCCTTTAGGTGGTAAACATTCAAGGGCAAGGATCACTTTTTAAAAAAAAAAAAAAGATTGTATTTATTTATTTCAGAGAGAAAGAGCAAGAGAGAGAGAGAGAGAACATGAGCAGGGTAAGGAGCAGAGGGAGAAGACTCCCACGAGCATGGAGCCTGATGCAGGGTTAGATCCCAGAAGTCTGGCATCATGACCAAGCTGAAGACTGACACTGAACTGGCTGAGCCACCCAGGCACCACAGGGACCACTTTTTATTCAACTTTGCATGTTCCAGCATATAGCCCTATTACAGGAGCAGAGCAATTATTCAATAACAAATTTTGATTAAATGAATTTACTCAAAGCTCCCTCTGCCATGTTTGTGGGGTTTGTTTGTCTATTTGTTTGTTTTCCCACAGTTAGGTGAACTTGGGACACTATGTGAAATCTTTAAGAATTTTGTTACAGAACCAGACAAAATTGTTGACAGTATATTATAAGAAACATATACTAAATGTTTAGATATAAACAATATTTTCAGACCTCCATTCTTCCCTGGAAACCATAGCTCCTTCATAAGTAGATGCCAGAAAAGGCACTTTTGATATTCTGATCCTAGGGACAGGACTTGAAATATTCTTTTACTCTTTCAGTTTATATGCATAAACCTTGGGTTTTTAAGTAAAAAATGTAAACCAATGGTGCCTAGGTAGTTCAGTTAGTTAAGTATCTGACTCTTGATTTTGGCTCAAGTCATTATCTCAGGGTTGGGCTCTGCACTCAACACAGAGTCTGCTTAAGACTCTCACTCTCCCTCTGCCTCTTCCCCTGCTCACACATTCACTTTCTCTCTCTTTCTCTCACTCTCAAATAAATCAATCTTAAAAAAAAGGGGGGGGGGAGAAAAAGGTATAAATCATAGCACCTCTAGAAAGATAGAATATGTAAACTTAAAAGTATGTGCCCTCTGAAAAACATTTATACTTTATAAAGAACATCTGTGAAGATTTTGAAAGTATAAATGAAACATTTTGGGAAAATTAACTCTTAGGTCAAGTTTTATTTCATCTACGCCAAATATGTAAATATGTAATGATATGGTTAATGTAGAATTCATTCCTTTATCCAACAGACATTTATTAAGGACCCACATTGGCTTATTAACCTACATTATTTAGGAAAAAATATCACACCGTTTTTCCAAATCACTTGGATAATTATCAAATGCCCTGCACTGGATTTGCAGCAAGGTCCATAGGGAGCATTTTTAAATCATAGCTTGTGGTTCTTTAAGGACAAGAGCCTATACCTACCCTTGCTTGAATTCCCAATAAATATTTATAGAATAAGTTACTATCAACATAAATCCTCTGCCCATTTTTTTCCAATCTCTTATTAAGATTTTTATCTATGACAATGTTGAACTTCACCAAAACTCAGTGATCCTGGAAAACAGCAATTAACACACACACACACACACACACACACACACTCTTTCTCCCTCTCGCTCTCACGCTCTTTCTTTTGTGTTCAGGGCTTTACTGAAAAGAAAAACATCCCTTATATGAGTTAGATAAATCCGGATGTTCTTCCTGTTTGCCTACAACAAGGCCAGACAAAAACGCTCCCAATTCCCAGTTTTTGTCTATTAATGATTAGCTGAACTACTTGTCTTCACTGATAAATCAGAATTAATCAAAGCTGGGTTAAACTTCCCTCCTTCCCCCAGCCCCTGAACTATGACCCATTCTTACCGTGAGTTAGCATAAAACTGCTCAACGGTTCTGCCTGAGAATAGGAGCCTTGAGATAAAACACTCTGATCTATTCTCCAATCCCACCCTTTCATCCTACTTCCCCACATTTGGTTCTTTTCAACCTTGTTTACTCCTCCCTATAAAAGAAGAACACTTTTTGTCTCATATTGGAATATTTACAGATCTTAGGTTCATTGCAAAACCTCTGTGCCCCTACTACAAGACCTTTTCTTCCTTGTAATAATGTTTCCTAAAATCTCTTCTTACTTCCGAATTTGTTTTTTGATACCTACTTTAAAAGAGAATTACTCCCCCCTCTACACTCAATACACAAATGTGAACTAAATCTCCATAGACTAGATTCTTTTTTTTTTTTTTAAAGATTTTATTTATTTATTTGACAGAGAGAAATCACAAGTAGGCAGAGAGGCAGGCAGAGAGAGAGAGAGGGAAGCAGGCTCCCCGCTGAGCAGAGAGCCCGACACGGGACTCGATCCCAGGACCCTGAGATCATGACCCGAGCCGAAGGCAGCGGCCCAACCCACTGAGCCACCCAGGCGCCCTCCAAAGACTAGATTCTAACTAACTTTATTTTTTTCATCTGACCTAACAGGTGTTGTTTTCTAATTCTCTGCAATGAAAATATTTATTAATATTCAAGTGGAATTGGGGCACCTGGGTGGCTCAGTTGTTAAGCAGCTGCCTTTAGCTCAGATCATGATTCTGGGGTCCTGGGACTGAATTCCACATCAGGCTTCCTGCTCAGCAGGGAGTCTGCTTCTCCCTCTCCCTCTGCTTGCTGCTTCCTGGGCTTGTGTTCTCTATCTCTCTGTCAAATAAATAAAATACAATCTTAAAAAACAAAACAAAAAAACATTGGGGAGAGTATGTGTTATAGTGAGTGCTATGAAATGTGTAAGCCTGATGATTCACAGACCTGTACCCCTGGGACAAATAATACACTATAAGTTAATTTTTAAAAAAATCAAAAAGGTAAATACAATGGGGAAAAACAAACATTCAAATGGAATAAAGGCAAATATTTAGGAATGATACAAAATAAAGGCAATTTTGCAAATAAGAGTTCTGGATTCTGTCTTGGGGTTTGGGGAGCACCAAAAGAAAGACTTCCTGGATGTTAGGGGCAACTCTATTTTTCTTCCCAGAAGATTGAATACGTACTGCCATCTACTGGTAAGCACTGCAAAATCAAGTTAAAACAAATGGCACTGCTTTATTCTCTAGAAGACTGTGAAAATAATTGTTGAAAAGATGAACTTCTGAAATATATAGCAGACCTAAAAACAAATATTTATGATCTATATGCATTTATATTGATCCATCATGTTTAAATACTCTTTTGTCTCAGATTTCTTCGAGAAAAATTTTAGTTACCAAAAAAATATTAGATGATTCAGGGTTAAACATCTAAACAAGTCTAATCACTGCATAAATTGAATAGGATAACACAGTTCAGTATAGTATAGAGCTTTGATATACAAAGTGTTGTCTGCAAGGTAGCAGTCCCAGTATCATGTAGGAGCTGGTAAGAAATGGAGAAGCTTAGGCCTCTCCCACATCCACCTGAAAAGAATCTGCATTTTAATAAGATCGTTGGTAACACGTATACACATTAAAATTTGAGATGTATCGGTATAAAGTATTGTACAGAATTTCCAGGTTAAAAAACAACAACAAAAAAAACCCTAATTGGAAGTCTTTTATTTATTGATTTATTTATTTATTTTTAATAAAAGGGAAGCTCTCAAGATTTTTGTCATGGTCCTAGAATCATTTTTCATTTTTCAATCTTCAAATGGATTTCATCTGCAATTAAATTGTTTTGAATCACTGTAAGATCCATTGAAGCAGTCTTGAAACAAATTATACCTCTGTTAAAGAAAGACAATTAAAGAACAATACCCTCAAGCTATATGTTAATATTATACATTTGTGCATATTGAGATTCATTATTCTGTTCAGCATCATTGATGAGACTTTCCATAAGATTAATTACTGACACAGATATGCCAGCAGCTCCCAAGAAGGTTAAGGGATAGATAGTAAAGGAAAAGATAAAAAACAAACTAAGGCATTGGAATTGAGCACAAGATCACTTTGGATAGCAAATCACATGCACATACACAGACACGGAATCACACACACACACAAAGACACACACATACATACACACACGTGCACACTGATGATGAACCCCCAATATCAAGTTGACAGGCCGCAGGAGCCAAGCTTCAACAGTGTCCTGGCTCTTTGCAGCTCCCATAATAACCTGTATTAGAAGGGGATGCCATTGCCTCAGGCAATTTCATTTAGTGCACCAGATGCCTCCTACTTGAAAAAGGAACTCAGGTAAAAATGTACATTCTACAGAATAAAGAGCACAGTCTCAGTTTTCCACATTATAATACCATTTTCTTTGAAACTTGTTGAGACTTTCTTCATGGTCAATTTTTTATTGTTTCATGTATGCTTGAAAAATCTGCATTTACTCACTATTGGATAAATAAGTAAATAGATGCATCAAAATAGTTAATTGTTAATTGTTCATATTTTCTATATCATAATTTTTTCTCTGTCTGATCCATCAGTATAAGAACATTAATGTCTCCCAATAGAATGATGAAATAAAAACTTTATCTTATTTTGGCAGTTTTCGTTTCCCATATTTTAAGGCCATTTTTACTATTTTGTTTATACTTTCCTAAGAAATGTATTACTTTATAATTATATTGTGACCCCTTTCATTCTTAATGTTTTTGATTTTAATTTCTAAATAATTTAATACTACCTGCAGTACCAAAATTCACAGACTAAAGGCACAACCTTCCCACCAGCCCCCTTTGCCCTTACTTTGGGATTCTAGTAAGTCACAAATTCAGGGGTCCTGAGGACTACCTTCACTTTGACCAGCTGACTGGTTTGAGTGTTCCCCTATCACCATCAAGTTCCATTACACCTTAGACTCACAGGACTCACTGAATGTGATATAGTTAATATTGCAGTTTTGGGGCACCTGGATGACTCATTAGGTTAAGTGTCTGACTTGATTTCAGCTCTTGATGACCTCAGGGTTGTTAAGTTCAACCCCCACATCTGATTCCACACTGGGTATGGAGCCTGCTTGAGATTCCCTCTCCCAAAATTCTGCTTCTGTGAATATATACTCAACAGAAATGTTGAACAAAGTACATATACAAGAAAGTTTACAGCAGCTTAATTCATTATAGCAAAAAATCTGAAAACCCAATGTTCATAAAGAGTCAAATGGATATCTCACAGCAATAAGAAAGGACAAGTTAGTAATAAATAACACTAATAAATTTTATAAAATGATTCTGAAGGAATGAAATCAAACACAAACAAGTAAAACTTGTATGATTAAAATTAATATAAAAATTCAGCAAAAGGCAAAATAGATTTGTGAAGATAGAAATAAAACAAGGGATAATTCTTAAAGGGAGTACCATTTGAGAAGGGGCATGAAGAAGCCTTCTGGATTACTAAACATGCTTTTCATCTTTATCTGAGCTTTGGCTACATAGGAGTATATATGTGAGTATACGTGCAAATATCATCAAGCTGTACACTTAGGATGTATGCAGCTTTTGTTTATGTCACACCTCAAAATAATAATTACTGAAGTATAAGGATATAGAAAGATATTTGCAGTTATTGAGTAATAGTAATTCTTTTTCTTATTAGTTTCAAGTAGGTGGCAAGACCTCTTCAATAGTTAAAAAAAAAAAAAAGGAAAAGGAAAGAAAGAAAGGAAGAAATTAATTTGCTTCCAAGGTAGCCTCATCTTCCAGTTTCACTCACCAATCTGCCTTCAGATGGTTTCAGTTAATTGACAGAAGAATATAAGGTATTTGGTGGAGGGAAAAGAAGCCCAAAACAAAAGGAAAGATACTGACATTACCAGTCTAAGCTAACATAGGTAAACAAAAACATCTCAGAGCTCAGGTTGAGGAAAGGGGATAAGGAAAAAGATAAGGCATGAATGGGGGAGGGAATATCAAATGTAAGAGTCCTGTGAAGGAGAGTTAGGAGAACTAACTTATCAGTGTTCTGCATTAGAATCAAGGTCTAGCTGTTTAACTCAGCTTCATTCCCATAAGCCAATGATCTAATGTGACACACTGAAGAGTGGAAGACATGACCCTGAAACTTTGGACTTGCTTCATGTGGTAGAATGATCCAGTTACTGGGAAACAGTTGCCTGTGGAAGACCAGTGTGGCCTTTCCCTTCTGAACAACTTTGCTGTCTAGCAAATTACCATTTGTGTCCACCTGGAATCCTCTTCTTTCTAGTTGTACTAGCTTTCTTGGGCTGCCATAACAAAAGTACTACAAATGAAGAAACCCAGAAAACATAGTTGTTTTGTCTCACAGTTGTAGAGCCCAGAAATCCAAAAATTAGGTTGATACAATGTCTCTTCAACTGTTCACTCTAGTCATCCCCTATTCTATTACCTAATACCAGCCTCACTAGCTTCTGCCCAGACTATTTTAACAACCTCCTAATGGCCTTCTTGCCTCCAGTCTTACCCCACTCAAGCCCATTCTCCACTTTAAACCCAGAATGATCTTTCTAAATTGCCCATTTAATTGTCATTCCTCTCCTCAAAGCCCTGTATTGGCTTGCAGCTGTTCTCAGGATAAGGTCCCAGGTTCTGAAAACGTCTTTTAGACCCTTATTTAAATGAATTCCAATTCTTTGAATTCACCCTGTTGTCTCTGTCCGTCAGGTCATCCTCTTTTCTGTCCAGAATATGCTTTCCATATCATCCCTTACTTCATGTTGCTAACTCAACTGAGGCCTTAATCCTGGCATAAGACTTTCCTGAATATCCAAAGGCTAGATTAGGTGCTGCCCTTGACTACCATCAAGTATTGCCACAGCATTAAGAACTTAACTCTTCCTGTAGCACTTAACACTATTATAATTATCTGTGTACCCATCTGTTTTCCCACTACTCTTTAAATTCCTTACGGTCCAGAATCATACGTTGTCTTGTTCACTATTCTATCCTTAGCATTTAGCAGTAAGCTCTTCACATAGTAAGTACTTAGCAAGACTTTTCTGAATGGGTAAATTAGTAAAATAACCAAATCATTCAAAGAAACTTTTTTGGTTACTCCCAATATTTAATTTCTGTGAATAGAACTGTACCCAAGCACATTTTATCATTTTATTTTATTTTGTTTAAAGATTTTATTTATTTGAGAGAGAGGGCAGAGAGTGAGGGAGAAACAGACTCTGCACTGAGCAGGGAGCCTGCTGTAGGCCCTGAACCCAGGATCTTGAGATCATGACCTTAGCCACAGGCAGATGCTTAACCGATGGAGCCACCCAGGTGCCCCCCCATTCATTTAGAAAATGAGTGTCACTAATCTTAAAATACTGGAATATTGCTCTTAAGTTATGCTGGACTCCATCCCACTACAGTTAGCTACTGATGCCCCCAAAGCACCTCATTAGAAGGTGACCAGACTTAAAAGGCTTGGACACCAAAGATGCATGAGTAAAGCAGATGTTTCCCTCAGAGGGTAAACATTCCCGGCACAAGAAATACTTCTGTGCTTTGCTTCAGAACACAGAAATGTTTGACACACAAAGAAAACCTGTGAAAGACAACAGGAAATCTGAGATATTAAGAAAGGTATAGAGGAGTGGTCTTTGTGCATAAAATAGATCTCCTTTGTTTTGCAAATCAAGTTTAATTCACACACACGTACAAGTATTCCCCTTACTGGAAAGAAAAGTGTGAAAAATAAAAATAAAGAAAGAAGAGAGAAAAATACTGCACTTAAAAGGATCTTATGACTCTACCTTGTCAAACTGAAATCATGAAACTGCATAGCTTTCCACAACATTTTATGGCACCTTGCAAGAATAAAATGAAACAAAAGCTAATACCTTTTTTTTTTTTTTTTTTTTGGTTGTAAAATGAAGAAGCACAAATATGATAATTTGGCTTATTACCACAAAGTGCAAATTTTGAGTGCTTCAGAGAAATACAACATTGATGCAGGCTAATGGTTTCTTCCTTGTAACTATATGCCAGGACACCTATCAAAAACATGTCCAGTCAAGGGGTTGACATGGTTTCAAAGCCAGGCCATTAATCTGGTGACAGCCCTCCATTAAACTAACTCTGCAAATCATTTTATTGGAGGTGAAATATTGGAGAGAGAGTGGGATTCTTGTTTACTGTCGCTATTGACTGATTGGGACATGATTGCTTAGGGACAAGCCAGTTGTTTGCATCATGTAGAAAGATAACAAAGATAAAGAAACTCTCATTTGGAGCAACTCAGCTTTTCTAATACATTTCTCTTTTCAACTCTCCACAGTAAATAGAAAGAAATCCTGTTTTTGTATTTTTGGTTGTAATGGAGAGGGGGCTCATTGTATTTAAGGCAACTTACAATTAATACACATATTTTTGTACTATGAATTCAATAGAATTACAAATAACTTGCTATTTAATATCACCACTTTATATACTTACTAAAGTTAAATATTTGTTTCTCAAAATATATAGTTTGTTACTGGACACAATGCTGATTCTGACATCAGGTTTGGCTGCTCACTGATAAAAAATCAGTCCTCAAAAGAGAAGTGATGTTAGGAAAGGAAAGATTGCTTTACTCAGGAAGCTTTGAGACTAATGTCTCAAAGACCATCTTCCCCTTCCAGACAAAGCCAAAGAGTTTTAAAGGGGAAGGGATGAAAGAAGGGAAGAAGGCTGCTTGCAGGAGAAGCAGGTGCCCAGGGGGTTATTTACGTGTCAACATGACTCTCAACAGACTTGACATATCAGTGGCAGCTATTCTCAAATGCAGTCTTCTGGGAAAGTTTGGTCCTTCATGCCTCAAGGCCAGGGGTCTGCAAATCTCAAAGAAAACAGGTTAGTTCTCCTGTAGGCCAAGGGACTTAGGTCAGCAAGCAAGGCATTCGTAACTTTGAAGCAGGTTAACCCCTAAGACCAGTTGGAATGCTGTTACAGTTTTTCAGATTTTGGTTTCCAATAAAGATATGACCATAACAGCCATAAACATAAAATATTAATCTAACTAAATGAGTTAAACATTTCTTATAGTTGCATTTGCCAGCTTTTTAATTTAGCCTGAGTTTGCCACTAGGAAAACTCATGACATTGATTTGGGATCATTCTCTCAGATACATACCCAATTCTTGATTATCTAAGGTAGTAGAATGTAGGAAATAGCAAAGATAACTTAAAAATTACTCCCTTGCCTAAACCTCTACTAACCTCAAAGTATACAAAGCAATTATACCTCAAGTATTAATGATCAGGAAAATGACCAAAAGGTGAGTAGTGAAAGAGAAAAACAGAAACAAGAACTCTGGAAAATGTGTTAACTGCATGATTAACTCTCAAAATATTCATTTATGAGACAGAGGGGGGAATAAGAGAATTGTTTTATTGGAGAAAATGCAGGCCCAGATTTGTCCTGCTGGGTATAGGTGTAAGCAATACACACACATACAGGTCTAACGTATTTCAAGACATAAACAGAGAACAAACAAACCAGCCGTATGAGGCAGTAGAATAAAATACTAGCTTTGTAACTAAGGAAGGAGGCAGAAATTGGTTAAGCATCTTTCACCCATTTATAAAATATCCCCTGATGCCTATAAGTACAATGCTAGGTGGAGGAAAAGTGGTCAGTAAGACACATACAATAACTCTCTTCATGAACCTATTAGGGAAATACATATTAAGTAAATGACTATAATTAATTAATCAATTAATTAGTTGACATTGTAAAAAGTCTGTCAGGAAATAAGGCATGATATGAAAACACAAAACAAGGACCTGAGAGGGAATTATTCTCTGAGGAAGTAAAATTTATTGAGTACGTGCTGTGTGTAAGCTAACATATTTTACATATAATTTTGTGTGTATAGTATTAAATTTTTGATAATAAAATGTGGTCATACAATGAAGGGATGGTAAGTAATTTACAAATAACTATAATAATAAGGAGAAAGTGCTGCCACTTAACAGTAGTACTGATAAGTTTTAGGACTATCAGGGGAGAAATTGCTACTGTTTCATTTTCTTATAAGACTGGTTAAAGAAAAAAAAAAAGATTGGTTAAAGGAAGAAATATATTCCAAGCTTATGGACTGGAAGAACAACCATTCTTAAAATGTCTATACTACCCAAAGTGATCTACAGATTTAATACAAACCTTATCAAAATACCAACAGCATTTTTCACAGAGCTAGAACAAACAATCCTAAAATTTGTATGGAACCACAAAAGACCCTAAATAGCCAAAGCAATCTCGAAAAAGAAAAGCAAAATGGGAGGCATAACAATTCCGGACTTCAAGTATTATTATAAAGCTATAGTAATCAAAGCAGTATGGTACTGGCACAAAAATAGACACATAGATCAATAAAACAGAATAGAAAACCCAGAAACAACCCACAATTATGATCAATTAATCTTCAACAAAAGAGGCAAGAATATACAATAGGAAAAAGACAGTCTTTCCAACAAATAGTGTTGGGAAAACCGGACAGCGACATGCAAAAGAAATGAAACTTGACTACTTTCTTACACCATACACAAAAATAAATTCAAAATGGATTAAAGACCTAAATGTGGGACCTGAAACCATAAAAATCCTAGAAGAGAACACGGGCAGTAACCTCTTAGACATCAGTCGTAACAACATTTTTCTAGATATGTCTCCTAAGGCAAGGGAAACAAAAGCAATATGGAGCTATATCAAAATAAAAAGCTTCTTCACAGTGAAGGAAACAATCAACAAAACTAAAAGTCAGTCTTCAGAATGGGAGAAGAAATTTGCAAATGACATATCTGATAAAGGGTTAGTATTGAAAATATATAAAGAACTGATATAACTCAAGACCTAAAAAACAAATAATATGGTTAAAAATGGGCAGAAGACATGAACACACACTTTTCCAAAGAATACATACAGATGACCAAAAAAACACATGAAAAGATGCTCAATATTAATCATAATCGGGGAAATGCAAATCAAAAGTACAATGAGATATCACCCCACAACTGTTAGAATGATAAAATAAAAAACACAAGAAACAGCAGGTGGGTGTGGGTGAGGATGTGGAGAAAAAGGAGCCCTTGTGCACTATTGGTGGGAATGCAAACTGGTGCAATCATGTAGAAAACAGTACGGATTTTCCTCAAAAAGTTAAAAACCACACTACTGGGCATTTACTCAAAGAATACAAAACACTAATTCAAAGGGATACACATATCCCTATTTGTTGTAACATTATTTACAATAGCCAAATTATGGAAGTTGACCAAGTGTCCATCAATAGATGAATGTATAAAGAAGATACAATATATAGATACATAGATATCTAATATTATTCAGTCAAAAAAGGAATGATATGTTGCCATTTGCAACAACATATGCCAAACTAGAGAGTATAAGCTATGCCAAAAAATTCAGCTAGAGAAAGACACATACCATATTATTTCACTCATATGTGGACTTTAAGAAACAAAACAAATGGAAGGAAAAGAAAAAGAGAGAGAAAAGAAAAAGAGTCACAAACCAAAATACAAATCTCAACCACAGAGAACAAACTGATAGTTACCAGAGGGGAGGTGTGGGGGTGGGGATGTGTGAAGTAGGTGTTCGGGATTAAAAAGCACACTCGCCAAACTGTGGAAAGAACCAAGATGCCCTTCAATGGACGAATGGATAAGGAAGATGTGGTCCATATACACTATGGAGTATTATGCCTCCATCAGAAAGGATGAATACCCATCTTTTGTAGCAACATGGACGGGACTGGAAGAGATTATGCTGAGTGAAATAAGTCAAGCAGAGAGAGTCAATTATCATATGGTTTCACTTATTTGTGGAGCATAACAAATAGCATGGAGGACAAGGGGAGTTAGAGAGGAGAAGGGAGTTGGGGGAAATTGGAAAGGGAGGTGAACCATGAGAGACTATGGACTCTGAAAAACAATCTGAGGTGCTTGAAGTGGCAGGGGGGTAGTGGGAGGTTGGGGGAACCAGGTGGTAGGTATTAGAGAGGGCTCAGATTGCATGGAGCACTGGGTGTGGTGTAAAAATAATGAATACTGTTATGCTGAAAATAAATAAAAATAAATTAAAAAATAAATAAAAAGCACACTCAATATGATGAGCACTGAGTTATGTGTATAATATATAATGTATAAACTATATTGTACACATGAAATAAAAATAAAGCTACATGTTAACTATACTGGAATTAAAATTTTAAAACGTAATAAAAATAATAACAAATAAAAGATTAGTTAAAAGAAATTGAAGATAGCACATCAAAACAGAATGGTACTAACACAAAAACAGACACATAGATCAATAAAACAGAATAGAAAACCCAGAAACAAACCCACGATTATGATCAATTCACCCACTGAATTACAGTAGTGATAGACATATCTCTAAACGACTACCCAGGACCAGGAAGGGACAACAAAGGCTGAGTAAACAGCTCGCACTGTGTATACAACAATCTCTTGCCCTACAGAATGTCCTCTCAACACATGTTCAGGGACCAGATCCTATAATGACATAGAAACAATGTTCCCAAGGAGCTTCTAGAGCTGGGCTTTCTAGCGGATCACGATGGTTGTAAGGCTATTAATTTGGGAGCATTGAAGTTCAAATTCTGCTGGTTTTAAAGGCTTCCATTTTATATCTACTTATTCAATAGGCTAAATTAATATTACCCATAGGATATGAGGTTTATTTAGGAATACTGATAGAAATCTGCCACTTTTTTGATTAGGCTTTATATCAGTAGAAATCCTGAGCCCCATAAATCAAACAGTGTTACATGTATGAATGGTACTTCAACAAATGAGTCAACTAGTAATGAGTATACATGCAAAACAGTATTGATCACTGGTCAAGTGAATCTCAACAAACAGTACTTTTTGCTCCGTTCTTTAAGAAGAAATCTGTGTGCCTTCTTAGGTAGAAGATAAAAAAGATCCACCACCCTCATAATAATAATATCAACTCCCATTAATTAAAGTGCTTACTGTGCAGCAGACCCTGAGTTAAGCATTTAAGTCTTCCACTAAATGTATGAGGAATACTATAATTATCTTACAAATGAGGATGTTAGTTCACTTATTGTCACTCAAAAAATATATTTTCATACTGGCACCTTTCCCAACTCTGGGAAGACACATGACTTTTTTGTAAGGTGCTGGAGTTTGGACCCAGGATTTGAACCCAAATCTCATCTATAATTCTATTATGCTCTCATTGTTAATGGTGGTTCATCTTTAAAACTTTCATAAAATTTCACTTTTAATTCAACTCTGAGTTGCAAGTTTCAGAGATAAAGTGAGAAAAGAGGTCTGTTGAGGAGAAATACGTTTGTTGGTATTTTAATTTTAAAAGGAGTTTTGAAGTAGTTAAATACTAAAAATCAGATTTAAAACATTTTTCAGGGTTTTTTTTTTCTTTTAACCAATTCATCAGACTCTGTAGACACTTATTGATATTCTCATGTTATATCTCCTCTTTGCCGCTTTCCTGGAAAGTAATTTCATTCCTTCTTTATTTACCTGCCTCCAACATAGATGGTCCCATACCCTTAATAGGTAAAGCAAATCTGTAAGAGTGACTAGTCTATTGGTTCAATGGTGGCATGCCAGAATTAAATTATGTTAACTATAATTTAAGATACCAGAAATGAACAAAGCAGAAACATTGGTAGATGCTCATATTTACTTACTTAATGAAGGAACAAAAAGACAAAATATGTGTGATGCAGTAGGTTCTACTAGGGACTAATTTGATTTATAGTTGCTCTCACGAATGATAGCTCCAGAGGCCCACCTTCCCTTTCTCTGTTTTGCACAGTGTTCAAACAAACCAATTCTCTATTTATAGAAAATTTTTTTCACAACATTAAAATTGAGAGAAAATTAAATCTATATGCCATTGTGCTGTTGGTTTTCATTTTAAATATGTCTACACATTTCCATTTGGTAATACTTGGAATTCTGGGCTAAAGTCTCTTGGATATTTGGCCAATTATACTGAAAGTTCAAGACAAATGAAACCCTGCTCTGTGATCTAGTTTTGCACACAATGAAGAGAAAATAAATTGATCAGAAAAGAGCTCATTATCTAAGTCTTAAAGATTTACTTTTTATAATACCGTTGTTGATATTCTTAACTATATGAAAAATACACTACTGTGATCTTCTGAAAATGAAAATTCCCATAGATACTTTTACAGTTTCAAGTAAGACAAGTTCATCCAACAAATGTTCTTAGGCTAATATTTCTAGCCTAACCATTTAGTTAAGGTTAAAAGTGAACAATACAAGTTATTTTTATGTTTATTCAAGTGCTGCCTTTTCACACATGAATTGATACAACTTATTTAATATTGCTTACCTGTTTTAGCTATTTTCCATAGTTGATCAAATCATTTCAAACACAGAAAATGCTTCTCTCTCTCTCTCTCTCTGCTCATTTGTAATTTGAGAAATTTATAGGTTGTATGAGACAGAAGCAGGTATAGTCGCTGCTATTAACAGCATTCATTAATTGTCAATTGTGTGCACAGTATTAGATTGCAATAGGTACTGTGGAAAGTTGTAATAAGCTGGACACCGTTTCTGCCCTCAATGCATGCAATGTAATGAAAATCATCTAACACACTTCTAGAAACATACGATACTAGAGAAACACAAATATTTAAAGAGCAATATACTCAAGTGCTAGATTGACACATAGAGAAATGCCTCCATTTCTTTGTTCAAAAATATGTTCATTGTGGGGCTCCTGGGTGGCTCAGTTACTTAGCATCAGACCCTTGATCTAGGCTCAGGTCCTGATCTCAGGGTCATGAGATTGAGCCCTGCCTCAGGCTCCATGCTGGGTATGGAGCCTCCTTCGATTCTCTCTATCCCTCTCTCTCTGAGCCTCCACTGCCTGCTTGTGCTCTCTCTCTCCTTCTCTCTCTCAAAAATTTCATTGTGGTTCCATACCTAATAACATTAGGAACAACAGATATCAAAGGGGGCCATGAGAGACCCAACCATCTAAAATGCTAAGATGGCAGTTAAATTTTACAGAAAGCTTAATAAGCCTTGGAACTTTATACACATTATTTCATTTAATCCTTATGACAACACTACCAACAGGGTTTATCCACATTTTCCACATGAGGTAACCAAGGCTTAGAAAATTTAGTATTTAGTTGGGTCATATAGCTAATTATGGCAGAACTGAGCTTATAAAACAAAATGTTCTAATTCCAAAGCCAGCCCCTCCCTATTTCCATACCTGGCCTCTCAAGCCTCCTTCACCAAGTTGGTCTAATTTTCTGAACTCTTTCTCCTTGCTACATTGCTTGTATCTACCCTTCGTCTTCAGCCAATTATTTTTATCTTCTCCCTTTTCCTTCTAATCCCCAGGTACTGCAGCTCCCTGCACTTCAGTATGGGACCCAGCCTCTCCACCTGAGCTCCTGGCTGCAGTCGTCAGTGACTTGTTGTCCAGTCCTCTAGCTGTGCTTTTCAGGCCTTCCTTTCCTGAGCTCCTCACATTCTTTAAGTCTTAAACACCGTTTACTCCCAAACACTTTCTGAAGCTGAGACTGATACAATCCCCCATTTACAAAACTCCTCTTTCTTACCTTCATTTACATAATTGCAATCAATTTTGAAGAGATAATTCAAGACACAGGGAACTAGCATTAACTGAGCAGCTACTGTGTCTGACAATGTCTGCTGGTTCATTTGCTTCTTACCTGGTTTTATTTCCAAGAAATCTTTAAAGCTGATTGCTCACTCTCCTGAGTGTTTATGGTATTTATTGATTCAATTTATCAAATGTTTACCAAGTACTCATTTTATATCAGGCACTGTGTGGGTTGCTGATTAGAAAATGATGAGAGGTTAGATCTCTAACTTCATGAACCTTAGAGCCTATGGGAAGAAGGTCAATAGGCAAATGTATCACTATGTATTAAGAAATAATGACAGCTATGTATACAGCCATAAGCATATATGGGAGGGACACCACACTCAGAAGGGGATAAGAAGGTTGGAGGGGCAGACACAATTTTTCAAATGTATATGTAGGCAGTCTCTCTCTTTTTTTTTTTTTTTAAAGATTTTATTTATTTATTTGACAGAGAGAGATGACAAGCAGGCAGAGAGGCAGGCAGAGAGAGAGGAGGAAGCAGCCTCCCTGCTGAGCAGAGAGCCGGATGCGGGGCTCGATCCCAGGACCCTGAGATCATGACCTGAGCCGAAGGCAGCGGCTTAACCCACTGAGCCACCCAGGCGCCCCTGTAGTCAGTCTCTTAATTATGAATCTGAATAAGCCAAAGTAAGTGGGGGGGGGGGCAGGGGCGGGGAGCAGGGCAGAACATGCTAGGCAAAAGTGGCACCATCTTCATAGTGGCTGTGTGCGAGTGGAACACAAGGTAGTAAATGCCAGATGGGGTGAGGTTGGAGGCAGAAGGAGAAACTAAATCATAAGGGACTTTCTATGCCACGCTAAATTGCTTGGATTTCGATCTGAAGGCAATGGGGAGGCATTAAGGGTTTATTAAAAAATAATAATTTTTTAAGCAGGTCTGGATTTATATGTAGAAAGATCAGTGTGCCTGAGGTGTGGGGACAGAAAAGCTGGAAGGAGGTATTAAGCAGCTGTGTTGCAGTATATTGAGATAAAAGATGACAAGGATTTTGACTAGTGATAACAAAAAGTACTTTGGTTTAAGAAACAGATTTTAAATATTGTAAATGCAAAGAGTTTATTCATTTTTGGATAAAGGGGAAAGGAGGACAATGGAGTAGTGGGATCCAGAATGCTGCCTTGGTGTCTGCGTTAGAAAGAATAGAGAAGAGTAGACTTGGTCAGGTGGAAGAGGAGATGAGGGTGCATTTGGTGATAGCATGGGGTGCTTACTGAGCTTTCAAATAGGGATGCCCAGTTCACATTTCTGTATGAAACAGCTGGGATATGTCACACGTTCTCCAGTATTGTATTTACCATTTCATGTGTATTTTGTATCTGACGCAGTGTTTTTTTTTTTTAATTTTGATTCCAATATAGTTAACATATAGTGTTATATTAGTTTCAGCTGTACAATATAGTGACTCAAATATCCCATACATCACCCAGGGCTCTCACAACAAGGGCACTCCTTAAACCTCACACCTATTTCATACACCACCCCAGGCAAGTTTTGTTTTGCTTCATTCCTTAAGTGAAGAGGAGGTGCTACCTTACAATTCTTTGCATTCATCACAGGCCAAGCACATTATATTGTGTAGTGGGAGCTCAGCAAAGATTTGTTTCTTGAAAAATGGATTGATTGACTGATTGCTATGGGTTGACTCTAATACATACTAAGTAAAATTGGATAAAGTTTGCCTGAGAAGGCTTTCATAGAGGTTTTCTGTGGGAAGGTTAGAAGAGCAGCAGCATAGCACATTAATGTAAACCATCCACACTAAGTATTTTTTATGTGTACCCTAAATACTTGTTATCCTGGAAACAATTATTTATATATTTTTGAGAACATAGATTATCTTATTTTGGACTCCATTTTATCCCCAGTTAATTTCATCCTATATAGCAGGTATTTAATAAATATTTGTTGAGTAAATGTACAAATTACAATCACCAAGTCACAGTTTATGTATCACAATCACTAGATTATAGTTTATTTAAAGTTATAAACACAGTTTATATACCACAATTGTAAATTATGAAAGCCCATATTTAATAACAGTTATGTTAAATAATAGATGGAGTTTATGTAACTTTTATCATCCAATAATCACAAAGTAGCTTTGTTTGCTATCTTTGTGATATATTTGTAGTTGGAGTCTGTCCCTTTATATCTGAGCAATTCTGCCTCCATCTGCTAGTGATGCCAGATGGAGGAGAGGCAGGGAGACCAAGAGATTAATGAAGCAACTCATCAAGTTGTACAAAAGGCAAAAATATATAAAAAAATCAAATCTGTTGAAATGCCCTTTCCAAAGAGTGATGGTTGCATATTGTATAAGTTTAAAGTTTCTGGAGGAAAAAAAAAAGAAAGAAAACTTCTGGAAGATAAAATTGTAAATGACTTGTAAAGATGTCCATTTTGGAAAAACACAGGGTATCATCTTCTTCCCAGTGTAAATGTTACATCCTAGTAGCAAAAGATATTAACTCTTTCTGACCATAGGGGTGAAATTAACTACACGGGGGAGTACAGTGTCCATTAGTGGAAATGGTTCTCCAAGGCTCTTACTTAGTGATGGACTCATACACCATGAAATAAGGGTGCAAGCTAGTTTTTTTCAAAGAAAAGTCAGTACTGCAGGACAGGGAGTTAAAATTTATAGGAGGAAGGAAAAGGCAGAATCAGGTGAACTCTGCTGGGTCTTGTAATTCTTTGGAAAGCAGTAGTAAAAATGGTGGGGTGGGGGGTCCCATACACAATATTTTAGGATAGTACCAGACCTCAACCAGTGGGAGGTAAAAGAGAAAATGTCCCTCAAACAGTGCTATAATGCAATAAGCTATATAATACAACTCACCAGGCAAAATGAATTCTAGTAGAAATGAATTAATTTAAGATGGCAGTAACTTGTAAAATTCCTAGATGAAGAAATATTATTTCTATTTCTATATATTTTCTATTACAGTATTTCTATTATTTCTAATATTACAAATGAAAAAACATGGAATGGAAGAGATGTTTAATTAACAATGATAAGAAATGGATAAATCTACATATGTCTAAATAAATATCATTAATAAAGTAATCATGCAATCATATTTATTAGAATTAGAAAATTCCTCTCTCTAAAGAAACCTCCTATTTGCTTAGCTATTTCTGAGGCAAGTACCATGTAGATGTATAGGTGACAATCAAATTCTCCCTGGGCCTAACATTATTCTTCTTTACACTAAATTTCTCAAGATCAAATTTTTTAAAAAGATTTTATTTATTTATTTGACAGAGATCACAAATAGGCAGAGAGGCAAGCAGAGAAAGACAGAAGCAGGCTCCCACTGAACCACCCAGGTGCCCTCAAGTTCAGTTTTTTGTCTTTATTTAAAATTATACCAATCCTAGGGGCGCCTGGGTGGCTCAGTGGGTTAAAGCCTCTGCCTTCAGCTCAGGTCACGATCCCAGAGTCCCGGGATTGAGCCCCATATCTGGCTCTCTGCTCAGCAGGGAGCCTGCTTCCTCCTCTCTCTCTCTCTCTCTCTCTGCCTAATTGTGATCTCTGTCAAATAAATAAATAAAATCTTAAAAAAATATATATGTACCAATTCTAGTAATACTTCTGAGTTTAAATTCTTTATTAAACCTGGCTGAGTGGACAGAATATAAGATTTTTGAAATGCAAATAATTTTATTTAGTAAAAGTCACAATCAGTTCAGACCAGAAAAGAGATATAGAGGGGCAAAAAGCACGGAGTTAAGTTACAGTATTAGGGCTTTCTTGCTGGATATTTTAGGAACACATGATTGTGTTTTTGCTTCTTACAGGAATTAGAGTCATTGTGAATGGTCTTCATTTATTCCTTCATTCACTTGATTACTCAACAAAAATTTTTAAATGCTCATTATCTATCAATCATCATGTTAATTGTGAAATATATATAGCTTAGACCTTAAATTTCCATATCTGTACAAAGATTAGAAAGGAATTATCCTTGTGATGATTGGTTAAAGATAACACCCACACTAAAGATATGAGTATGGCTGTTCCTGTTCTCAAAACATTTTATCTGCTCCCCAGAATTTCCCAAAGACCCTGTGTTAGGCAAGTCCATGTGAAAAGTTCTGGAAAAAGGCTATAAGCAGATGTGACATGTATCATTTTAGAGCCAAGGCATTTAAGATCTGTTGGACTACCTTCCTTCCACCATGCTCTTTTTTGCTCTAACAGACTTGGAGGCCACGTGTAACAGATGCCGAAGCTATAAAATGGTGGCACCTTTCTCAGTCCTATTGGACATGTAGTTTCAGTGAGAAATGAACTAAGTCGGGCTAAGCTGCTAAGATTTGAGCATCTGTTACCGTAGCCTATTTCTGGCTGTTAATCAGAGATTATCCCAAAATGATAAAGGAGGTATTGATATGAAGTAAAAAGGTTGTTAAATATCAGTTCAAACCATTGGTTGACTTCTGGAAACCATGCATATCAATTCTGAAGTACTATGGGTTATACAAATTTAACATTAAGTTCTTGCCTGGTTGGTGACCACCTTTATTCATGAGATAAATGAAGGTTTTGCAGCTCTAATAGTGACATTTTCCTATGAATTCTTTCCTTCCTCTTTAAGAGATTTCTTGTTTTCCAGGCTGCAGAAAAATCCATAGTGAAGATAATGAAGCTGAAGGTCAGTACCTCTTGTTTTATAGGCCCTTTCTAAGGTTTTCTAACTACATATCTGTAATTTTAGATAGTTTTTCTAAAAAAAGACCCTTCCAAGTTGAATAAGCTTCAAGTTTCACAGAAATCTGAATCTAGCCCTACCTTTCATATTACAACCTCTTACCTGGAACTAGGCATTGTCTTTTTTTCATCACCTATTTATCACAGTCTCCAAAAGTAAACTAGATAAAAAGTCCTTTAGGCAAATCAAACCCAGAAGAAATTTCCTTTGGCTGATTGTCTGAGCCACTGCTTTTCTTACCTTTAGTCATTTTTGGTAGCTCTCATTGACACATACAGACTGGCACCTTTGTATTTATATACATATGGAAACACATGTACACAAACACAGACTTATGAGTACACACAGAAAGTGCATTTTATGATGTGTTGAGTTTTTTCTACGTATTAAGATGACTTTGTAATAGAGACCTTTATTCATGTCAATATTAGGTGAGTGGGGCCAATATCTACAGGTTTCTGACAGACAAGTCAGCCATTTTCATGAGGTTCAGCTCATGTCACAGGTCACATGTTATAATCTGAGGTAAATCAGCTAAACAAAAACCTGCTCTGATGGTTTTTTTTTTTTTTGGAGCTCAAAGTCCTTGGCCCTTCAAAGAGAAGAAAACCAATGGCAGTGTGATACGCAGTAGCTTTCCTCTTTCCCGAAGTACTTTACTCCGTGAATTATAAGGGCTGTGGCTCGACAGTGGCTGACATTTTCATAGATAGCCTGACCATAATCTGTATTCTGGTTAGCAGAAGAATGGTAGAAGGGAAGAGAATAGGCCAGGAAAAGTATAGTTAATAATTATGCATTCAGGTAGTGTGTTAGGAACTCTTTCCAAAGCTATGATAAAGTACTTCATTCTTTATTTAAACTCTCATAATCACTCTTCTTCTTTATCTAAAGAACCACATTTTTAGAAGAAGCAAAATTCTAAAAAAAAAAAAGTCAGCTTTCAAGTTTGTTTTTCTTTTCCCCCTCTAAATGTGGGAAAGAAGGGAGAGTAGGAGGTTTTTGAAATTACCATAAATGGGGCTTTTAACCTAAAAGTTGATTCCTCAGCAGAACAGTTGAGATAGTTAATTCAAAGAATATAGCAGAAGAGTGTTATCTTCTTGAAATTTTAGTGTTACTAAATGCCATTATCTCAGTTTTATCAGTCTATAAAATATATTCATTAATCTGTTGCCCCTATACAGGTCAGAAAAATTTTTATAAACAAATACTTTAAAAGTTAATCCTTTGTTCTTGAAACTATGCCAAGGACTAAATAATATGCACAGAAAATTAAAAATATCCTTCTTTCTTGATTTTTTTTTTTGGCACTGGGGATAAAAAATAAAATACAGGAAATCTACAGTCAAATAGATGGAACAGCATGTAATTAATTTGATGTATTTCTATGAAACAAGTATTACAATGGAGGTGTACACAGAAGAAATGTAAGAAAACTCCCACAGAGTATGCCCCTTGACTCTAACAGGAAATTCTGCAAACAGAAAAGGGGATAAGAGCATACCAGAAAAGGAATGTGAGAATTGTGACTAATCTGATATTTGGAAAATTGAATTGGGAGTTCTGAAGGCAGGAAAGAGCTAGAAAGATGGGAACCAGCAAAATCATTAAGGATTTTTTTTTTTTCTACCAAATGAGGATTTTGACTTTATCTTTTAGGAATGGGGACCAACCAAAGAGTAGATTTGCATTTTAGAAAAATATGCAGGATAGATTTGAAGAAAGAAATAGTAAGAACTAAAGTAAACGTAGTCATTGGAGATTCAGAGAAGGGGATTTTCAAAAGCAGAGATAAAAAGATGGGCTTTTTCTGATTATATAAGATGCTAAGTAAAGAGGGATGTTAGGGATGACCCAGGATAGGTCCTGAAAGGAAAGGCAGTGGTTTCAGTTTGTAGCTTGTTGAACCTGAGTTCTATGTGGGAGCATGTGCAGTAAGTGATTAGACATGTATTTGGAGCTCAGGAAAGATGCTGCTAGGATCTGTTAGAATATAGGTGATGTCCTAAAATACGGCCCTGCATATTGGCAATCAAGAAACTTATAAAGACAGAAGATTGTAGGTGAAGCATGAGCAACATCAACATTTAAGGAAAAAGTAACAGGAACCTCTCCCAGAAAGGTCAGAAGGATAAGGAAGAATCTGAAGACTAGCCCATGGTGTCATGGAAGCTGAAGTGAAAAATAGGTATCAAAGAGGGAAAAATCAATAGTATCCAATGTTTCTATGAATTAAAAAAAAAATCAACATCTGAAAGATGTTGATTTGATTTAGCCTATAGGAAATTATTAGTGATTTTAGTGAAGGTGTTCTCATTGGAGTGTCATAGGAGGGTATGGAAGTTTTTGATTTTACAGTATTGATATGTAAAACACAGGAGATAATGTTTGAGCATTTAAATGACTTGAATTGCCTAAGATGTATATTTAGAAGACAAGGAATCAGTAAAGGTGACACAAGGAACATATGGAAAACTAGAGCGAAGAGGGAATAATTATTCAATCATTTCGACATACACATTTACAATATTTTTTTTCAATATAAGCAGTTTTTCTGTTCTTTTTTGGACATAGGCTTTACAAGAGTCTTTCAGCTTACCCCAGGGAACACCCAGTAAATCTCAGCTGAGTAAGACATCAGTAAATGATCATTGAGGACCACATATGGTGTATAGGACTCTGCCAGAAACAGCTGGAAATGGAAAGGTGCTGACATACATTTCTGATCCCAAGGATTTTAGAAACTAACTGGGGAAATTTAACAAGTAGACAGATGACCAGAATATAAGGTAAGATGTGGGCCATGGGGCTATACACTTGAACTACCATTACTGACTTACTTTGTTTCCTTTGATTATCTGCTTCTGATGTATCACCTTCAAATTTACCACAAAAGTTAAAAAATCATAGCACTGAAGATGATCGATAGTAATCATTTATTAATATAAATATAAATATAATAATTAATAAAACAACCATTATAATAATCTAGCACTTCTTATGGCTCTGGCCCTGTTCTGGGTGATTAAGATGAAAAACCTATGGTGTCAGTTTCAGAATTATTCATTTACATTTGAAAATTAAGGTTTGTTGAGATGAACTAAGGGTATAAGAATTCTTATTATTCTTACATTCTTATTATTCTCACCGAGAACATTGCTAGTGAGAGCACTAAAGATACTCACTGGAAGGATATTAGGTAACTTAAGCATCAACAGGAGAGGGGTGCTGGAGTGGCTCAGTGGGTTAAGCCTCTGCCTTCGGCTCAGGTCATGATCCTGGAGTCCTGGGATCGAGCCCCACATCGAGCCCCACATCGAGCCTCACATCGAGCCCCATATTGAGCCCCACATCGAGCCCCACATCGGGCTCTCTGCTCAGCAGGGAGCCTGCTTCCCCCTCTCTCTCTGCCTGCCTCTTGTCTACTTGTGTTCTCTCTCTCTCTCTCTCTGTCAAATAAATAAATAAATAAAAATCTTAAAAAAAAAAAAAAGAATCAAAAGGGATCAAACTTAGAAAATGGGTAGAAAGCAAAGGAAGCTGTAGCAAGAGTCCAGGCTTAGCAGTGCCACAGAAATGATTATCTTTTGGATTGTTAATACTAGAAGTTTGTTGCTGCCACTATTGAACTCTTAATGTCATCATGAATGACTTAATTGTCTCTGGTGTACCACTTTTTTAGGATTCAAAGTGCTAACATGAATATCGAATAGCTAACTATATGTCAGAAGCTGGGGTGAAACTTCTTTGATTTTTCTAAATTTTGTGTTGGGACATGGGTCCATATCTCAAAGCATGACTTGGCCAAAGGTTATTTCCTCAGAAAAGGAATTCAGATGATTTAGAGACAAAAACAAACAAAAGAACTTGACAAATGTCCACCTACATCCTTCTACTGATAGCAACACTTATTCCCCCCAAAAGTGGCCCAATTCTAATATAAGTATTCATTATACCCACCAAACAAAGTATACATCCAAATCTTTAAGGGAAATAATTCAAAGTCTCATTAGTTACTACATCTGACTTGGGAATCCAGAATCACTATACAATATGCATTACTCTAGTTCTCTTATGATATTACTTTGATATTATACATATAAGGACTAGGGTAAATGGAGAGGAAGGAAAAGAAATATTATACGCAAATATATTTATGACACAACAATGTAAATAATAGAGGTTGTGATCTTTATTTTTGCACATACAGTTGACTCTTGAACAACATGGGAGTTACAGGTACCGACCACCCAACATAGTCAAAATCCATGTATAACTTTTGACTCCCCAAAACTGAAATTCTAATAACCTACTATTGAATGGAAATCTTAATGATAACATAAACAATTGATAACATGTATTTTTGTATGTAATATGTATTATATAATATATTCTTGTGATTAAGAAAGCTAAGGAAAAGAAAATTAAAAAAAAATCTTAAGGAAGAGAAAATATATTTGCAGTATTGTACTGTCAAAAATCTATGTATAAGTGGATCTAAACAATTGAAAACCAGGTTGTTCAAGGGTAAACAGTATTGATGAGGCAGAGTTAGAATGTATGACTACCTCCTATACCACCTATTAGTGTACCTGTCATCAACACTTCACTAGAACAGATTTCACCTGGTAGATTTACCCACTCATTCCCAACAAATGGGCTCTTGTTTGTGAAGTGTTGCCATAATCTGTTAACTTTGGCTCTACACATAGCACTTAAGATGGCTTGAGTTCTGTCCATATGCTCCCATGCCCTATTTCTCCTTCATAGAGACATATTAAGAAAAGGAAATTTGTCAATTCCCAGCTTAACACATGGGCAGCCATCTAGAGAATCTAGTCAGCATGAAACAAAGAGGTCATACCATAGGAAAAATTTGGTAAGAACTTGTGGTACTGCTGCCATAAGAAACTAGTAGCTGCCTCTTCTGGAATGCTGATGCTGCAAAAGAGGTTATCAACCATCTCTGTCTTACACATATAGGTTATTTCCATGTCTTGGGTATTGTGAATAATACCACAAAGAACATGGAGGTGTGGATATATCTTTAAAATAATTATTTTTTTATTTATTTATCTATCTATTAATTTATTTATTACCTAGAAGTGGAATTTCTGGATCATGTGCAAGTTCTATTTTTAATTTTTTGAGGAACCTCCATATTGTTCTCCATTCCCACCAATTTCCATTCTCCAATATTGCACAAGAGTTCCTTTTCTTCATGTGTTTGTCAGCACCTGTTATCTCTTACCTTTTGATAATAATTATTCTACCAGGTATGAGGTGCTATCTCACTGCAGTTTTTATTTGCATTTCCCTACTGATTAGTGATATTAAATACCTCTTCATGTATCTGTTGGCCATTTGTATGTTTTTTTTTTAAATACCTAGTTAAGTCCTTTGCCCATTTTAATCAGATTATAAGTATCCCCTGCTTTTGAAAAGTTTGTATTATGACACTTTGTTTTTATAAAAGACTTATATTTCATTACTGGTCTGTTTGGATTTTCTACATCATGATTCAGTCTTGATAAGTTGTGTGTTTCTAGGAATATATACATTCATCTAGGTTGTCCAATTTGTTTATCATTATTCACACTACTGTTATTAACCTTTGTATTCCTGTACTTAGCTGTAAAGTCTCGTCTTTTACTTATAACTATTTTTTTGAGACCTTTCTATTTTTTCCTTAGTAAGTGCCTAGCTAAAGGTTTGTCAATTTTACCTTTGTAAAAAATCAACTCTTAGTTTCATTAATCTTTTCTGTTCTCCTATTCTCTATTTCATCTACTAATCCATATTCGTTCCTTTCTTCAACTAACTAGTTTATTCTTATTTTTCTAGTTCTTTGATATATAACATTATGTCATTTGAGTTTTTTTTTTAATATTAGAGATATATAGCTATAACTTTTCCTCTTAAGGAAGCTTTGGTTTGTTACAGTTTGGTGTATTATATTTTCATTTTCACTTTTCTCAAGATCTTTGATTTTCCTTTTATTTTTGATCCATTGGTTGCTTAATTGTTTCTTGTTTAATTTCTGTGTATTTGTGAATTTTACTCCTCTTTTACTCTAAGATTTCTAATTTCATGCCATTGTGTTTGGAAAAGTTACTTAATACGGTTTCTGTCTTCTTGAATTTGTTGAGACATGTTTTGTGGCCTTTCATATGACCTACCCTGGACAATGTTCTTTGTGCACCAGCGAAGAATGAGTATTCAGCTGCTGTTCAATGGAATGTTCTATCTAAATCTGCTGAATCTTTTTTATCTATAGTGTTGTTTAAATCTGCTGTTTCCTTATTGGTATTCTGTCTGGTGATTTTTCCATTGTTGTCAATTGGGTATTAAAGTCTTCTGCTATTATTGTTATTTATTTCCTCTTTCAGTTCTGTTAGTATTAACTTTATACATTTAAGTGCCCCAGCATTAGGTGAATAAATACAATCAGGGGTATGTGGATGGCTCAGTCATTAAGCCTCTACCTTTGGGTCCTTGGATCAAGACCTGCATCTGGTTCCCTGCTCAGCTGGAGGCCTGCTTCTCTCTCTCTCTCTCACTCCCCCTGCTTGTGTTCCCTCTCTTGCTATCTCCCTCTCTATCAAATAAATAAATAAAATTGTAAATAAATACTTACATTGGATCTTATATTTTATAGATCTAGGCATTCTATTTCTTGATTAGAGAATTTAATACATATACATTTAAAATAATTATTAATAGACAAGGCCTTATTATTGTCATTTTGTTAATTTTTTATTGACCTTGCAGTTCCTTACTTCTTCTCTTGCTGTCTTCCTTTTTAACTTCTTGTGGTGATATAGTTTCATTCCTTTATGTCAACCTTTCTTGTATCTACTACAGGTTTTTCCTTTGTGGTTACCATGAGGTTTACACAAAATATCTTATAATTATAACATCTTATTTTTAAGCTGATAATAATCTACCTTTTTTAGCATACAGAAACTCTACACTTTTAATTCTCTCTCCACTCACATTTTAGGTTATTGATGTAGTTTATATCTTTTTTATATTGTATACCTATTAACAAATTATTGTAGTTAATAATACATAGCCAAAATAATAGACTAATCAAATAATAGGCAGAAAACTTTTATCTGAGAACATTTTTAGAGTCCCTTTCTAAGCTTGTCTTAATGTGATTACATGAATGAATGTATATTTGCATAATGGCCTCTTTTCTCCTGCTGTTATCCTGTCCCTCTGCCATTTCCCCCTCCATGGAATGACTTTTGTTAGCCTCTGCAATTCCTGGACTCACTCCTGTTGGCAGAAAAATAAGCAACTTTAGGAAAATTTTTCTTCAAAATATGATATAAATGTATCAAAAAGACACCAGGTAAATCTCAAGAGAATGAATCATTTCTCATTAGTTTATGAAATGTTTACTGCCTTTGTACATAAGTATCACTACCATGAACTGAGTGCTTTGTATATCTCATCTATGTCTCTCTTACGTCATAGCAGTGCAAAACTAGAAACTGTATGGCCCACAAATCCTACAACTTTACTAACTGGTAGTGAAAAAGTTTGCTAACCCCTGGGATACACTATCAGTAGACCCGAGTTTCCATATTTATATTCTCAATGTTAGTTTCCTCACTATCCAGGAAAGCAAAGAGCGTATTTATTGGGATTTTGTAATGGCAGCATCCTTACTTTGAGTACCAAGTTCTCTGTTGATTAAATCACTATTAACTGCTGGCTTAATGTAGTCAGTTGTGTTACAAAAACCTTATCATAATTGAATTTCCTTTGGATCAATTAAGGAACACAGTAGGTTTTCTTGATCACACTATAAGCCATGATTCAAGAACCTATGCTCTTTTCACTTTGTAGCTCAGTCATTTTTAGCATGTTTTCCAAGGTGGTGAAAGAAAAGAAAAAATCATGGAGGACAGTGCATGGTACATACCTGTAGAGCTGGAAATCATTTTTACTCAGATTTCATTGGTCAAAATTCAGTCCTGTGCCACAATTAACTGCACAAAGGAGGCTGAAAAATATAGATTAATCATGTCCTGAAGAAATAGGAAATAGGTTTGTTGAAAAGTCAGCCAGTCTCTGACACAGAGACCCTCTGCACATAGAATTTATAGGGCTTCATATTTAATAAGATGTTGTACAGTAAAAGAAAAAAATAAAATGGGGCACCTAAGTGGCTCAGTAGGTTAAGCGTCTGCCTTTGGCTCAGGTCATGATTCCAGATTCCTGGGATTGAGCCTTGCATCAGGCTTCCTGCTCAGCAGAGAGTTTGCTTCTCCCTTTCCTTTTGCCTGTCACTCTGCCTACTTGTGCTATCTCTCTGTCAAATAAATTAATAAAATCTTTAAAAAAAAAAGAAAGAAAGAAAGAAAGAAAGAAAGAAAGAAAGAAAGAAAAAATATCTTCTACTGAAGCAGAGAGCCCAATGCAGGACTCGATCCCAGGACCCCAGGATCATGACCTGAGCTGAAAGCAGAGTTCTTAACCCACTGAGCCTCCCAGGCGCCCCTTTAACATATGATTTTAAAGGTACTTTAATGCCTTCCAAGTCTAGCATGCATTTGGAAATATAGGAGACATACTAAGTCTAAAGATAGAAGAGATACAGATTTTTGATTCTTCAAAACAGTAAGGTCATTAGATTGACCTGGGATAGAACTTAAATAGAAAAAGAGAGTTATAAACAAAAAAAGCATTGTGTGTAATATAATATCTGCCTTAGTACAAAGTAATAGAAACACAGAGATAAGTAAAATGTTTTTCCTTTAAGAAGCTAACAGTTGGGTAGACAGAAATAATCAAGGATGTTATTGATAACCTGTTATGTGATAAAGGTTATGAAAGATAAAGAGTATAGCATAGTAGAATAAAGGAAGGTCAACAAAACTTCAGTATAGTTACTGATTCAATAAATAAATTATATCCAAATATATCAGGCAAAATTCTATTTCTTGATGATATCTCTCTCTCCTCAAATCTTATATAAATAGATGACAATTCCTCCTATAGCTAAATAGAGAAGACTTCTGCCTTCATCACTAAACATTTACCTTTATGAAGTGCTTACTGTATAGAAGGCATTGTGTTGCTTTATGTGTTTTTTTCCCCTCGGTTAAGTTTCATAATAATACTATATGACATGTATTATTCTTCTCATTAAATTCCCCAAAGATATGTATTATTTCCAAATATAGAGAGGAAAACTAGGATACCATAGAGATTATCTAACTTGTTATAGGAAACTATATCTGTCATGTTTTTTACCACCTCACACTATCTCTCTTTGTTTTTCGAAGAAAAATTAGAAATATCAGTATGAATTACTCAATTAGTTATTTGTAAAACAGCAAACTGAGAGCTGGTGACATGGAATTAAATAGACAGCTATTATTTTACCAAAATTAGGAAAACACTACAAACATTTTTTTAGCAGTCCAGCATAGAGGCATAACTGAATAACTGCTATTTCAAAATACTTAATTTTTGAAAATTTACCATAGACTAAGAAAATTAGAGAATTTTAAAAACAGACACTTAAAAACTTGCATATATAACTGATGAGTATAAGGAGAGATTTTGAGTGGCACTGTATTAAGTGAGCATGTCATAATAATAGACATTTATTTTTCTAGATAAATGAAAAAACTATTGAAAATTAACTTACACTTTACAAAGGAAACTTATATCTCCTTTATATCTTTCTTCTAATTTTACCATGACTGTGTATTAAATAGACTTAACATTAACATGTGTACTATTTCTGTATACTTTATAATCACAATTATATAATTATATGTCTTCTGTCTTTCTCTACTCTCTTCCCCCAAATGTATGCAAAAGGCAAATACATCAAAAGTAAATATATAAAAATCTTATAATCACCAAGGAAGCCAAAAGGAATGCTTAATTTCCGGTTTATGTTTGACATTTTCTGAATTTTTATAAGGATATGAATCACTGATATAATGGTGAAGATTTTATTTTGAAATAAGAAACTCAGAAATTGTTTTAACAAAATAAATGGGAAATATAATTAAATATATGAAAGTATGTAATGAAACTAATCAAGGTACACAGTGTCTTAATAAAAGTCAGCAGCTGGGGCAAAATTTACTATGCTAAGATTGCCAGAGAAACTGAAAATAGCTTTAGGGTAACTATCCTTGGGATATGAAGCAATACAATTAATGCCTTTGTATTATTTCCTGAAATAAATTAAATAAGTTTTAAATGTTCCTTGGACATCTGGAAATATAAGGAACCTTTTGGGGGTGTCAAGTTAACTTGATTCAAATTAAATTATGATCAACAAGAGAAACAGTTTAATTACTGTTTATATTTTAGAAGATTTATATACAAATCCATCTTGTTACATAGAATATTTCTTCTTTCATAGCATTATTTCAAAGTCCTTCAACTAAACATATTAGCCATAATTCAAAAGGACCACAGATGTAACCTGGCATTGGTTCATTTTGTCACTCCTCTGGGAACTTGAAAGATGAAATTCGTTTTCATAATTGCAGCTTTTGTTTTAGCATCTTCAAATCTTTCACAAGCTTTTTGAAAGGCAATCATATCAAAAACAAATTTTTCTTTACAGTGTTTTTTATATGTTTCTTGAGCCCTAAAAAGAAAAAAGGTAAAGTAATAGAACGAGATACTTTTAAAAAACAAAAAGTGTAACAATCATTCAGATTATTAATGGTAAGTAGATGTTTTTAAAACAGACATACAAATGGGAAAAAAAATTAGAACTTCACTTATTGCATAGAATTTTATTATATCAATAATACCTATAATTTATTTAATAAATAAATACCTATAATCTATTTAATAATATTTATATTATTTCTAATATTTCTAAGATTTCTATTGGTTGTAACAGAATTTTCATAAATCCTTGTTTAGATTCTCAACAAGGCATCTAAACCAGTCTATGCTAAGATTTTCAGAATTTTGGGGACTCCTGGGTAGCTCAGTTGGTTAAGTGTCTGCCTTTGGCTCAGGTCATTAAACACAGGGGCCTGGGATTGAACCCTTCATCAGTATCCCTGTTCAGTGGGGAGTCTGCCTTTCCCTCTCCCTCTGTCCCTCCCCTCTGCTTGTGTGTGCATGTTCTCTCTCTCTCTCAAATAAGTAAAATCTTTTATTTTTTTAAAGACTGTATTTATTTATTTGACAGAGAGACTGAACATGCAGGGGGAGGGGCAGGCAAAGGGAGAAGGAGAAGCAGGCTCTCTTCTGAGCAAGGAGCCCAGACACTAGGGACTCCACTCCAGGACCCTGTTATCATGACCTGAGCAGAAGGCAGACACTTAACCAACTGAACCACCCAGGCATCCCTAAATAAAATCTTAAAAAAAAAAAATTGCAAAACATTTATTTTTTTTTCAAAGATTTTATTTATTTATTTGACAGAGAGAAATCACAAGTAGATGGAGAGGCAGGCAGAGAGAGAGGGAAGCAGGCTCCCCACCGAGCAGAGAGCCTGATGCGGGACTCGATCCCAGGACCCTGAGATCATGACCCGAGCCGAAGGCAGTGGCCTAACCCACTGAGCCACCCAGGCGCCCCGCAAAACATTTATTTAAGCCTCACTATATCCAATTTTTTTCTAGGATGCTGTTATGGACTGAACTGTGTTCCCACTTCCAACCCCCAAATTCATATTGAAGTCCTAAACTCCAGTACCTTAGAATATTACTGTATTTGGAGATAGGGTCTTTAAGAAGTAATTAATTTTAAACGTTATCAGGCAGATGATATGAGTGGTGTCCTTATTAAAAAGATAAGGAGATGCTAAGGATATGAACATATAGAACAAACATCATATTACAACATAATGAGAAGGCAGCCAGGGAAAAAAGATCTTAAAACTGAGAAACCAAATTTGATATACCTTGATCTTGGACTTCTAGCCTTCAAAACTGTGAGAAAATAAATTTATGTTGTTTAAGCCACTCAGTCTGTGGTATTTTGTTATGGCAGCACCAGCAGACTAATATAGACTCTAAGTTGGGAAAAGGTGAATGAGGTTACCCTGTCAAAACTAGAAAATGTCCTGGTCCTTACAGGACTACACTCTTTCATCCTCATTCATACATTAATTATGTATTATAATGCCCCTAGATGCTGGAACCATAAAGATAAATATGACATAAGTATGAGAAGTTTATAAAAAGTAGAGAAATAATGAATACATAAGTAATATTTTAGTGGTATAATTAAAGCACTATGTAACAATACAAGGAAGGCATAATGAAAAAATTAGTAAATATTATCTAAAGAAGGGGGTAAGGAAAAAAAAAAAGAAGACCAGATTTGAAATAATCCTTGAACTGAGTCTTGAAAGATGTGTATTTTTTAGGCAGAAAGTATAAGGGAAGAACATTTCACTCATGTATGTTTGTTTAAATAGCATGAACAACTAAAATAAAGGCAAGATAATAGCACAGCTTGGCATGCTCTAAGAAGTGACAACACTCTAATTTCTGAGACAGTGGAACAGATAACTCTGAAGAAACAGACTTACAGCAGATCATAGAACTCTTCAGTTATATTTACATATGTGGAGACAAGATGGTGGAGAAGTAGCAGGCTGAGACTACTTCAGGTAGCAGGAGATCAGCTAGATAGCTTATCTAAAGATTGCAAACACCTACAAATCCAACAGGAGATCAAAGAGAAGAAGAACAGCAATTCTAGAAACAGAAAATCAACCACTTTCTGAAAGGTGGGACTGGCGGAGAAGTGAATCCAAAGTGATGGGAAGATAGACTTGGGGGGAAAGGGGTGGTTCCCAGCAAGCTGCGGAGCAATGGAGCACAAAATCAGGACTTTTAAAAGTCTGTTCTGCTGAGGGACATCGCTCAGAGGCTAAACCGGAGTGAAGCCCACGTGGGGTCAGCATGGCCTCAGGTCCCACAGAGTCACAGAAGGATCAGGGGTGTCTTTGTGTCGCAGAGCTGACAGGTATTAGAATGGGGAAGCCAGCTACAGAGACAGAGCCAAGGAGTGAGCTCTCAATTCAGGGTAACCTTGAACAGGTCACAGGCTGGGTGAGCTCGGAGCGTGGCCAGAGGCAGGGAGATGGGAGTAATTGGGCGCTATTCTCTGAGGGTGCACTGAGCAGTGGGGCCCCGAGCTCTTGGCTCATCTGGGCCGGAGACTGGGAGGCCGCCATTTTCATTCCCGTCCTCCGGAACTCTACAGAAAGCATTCAGGGAAAAAAAACTCCTGAAAGCAAACCCAAGCTCATTACTCAGCCTGGCCCCTGGTAAGGGTGGTGCAAATCTGCCTGGGGCAAAAACAATTGAGAATCACTACAACAGGCCCCTCCCCCAGAAGATCAATAAGAAATCCAGCCAGGAACAAGTTCACCTACCAAGGAGTGCAGTTCAATACCAAGGAGAGCAGCAGAATTCCAGAGGAGGAGAAAGCAAAGCACGGAACTCATGGCTTTCTCCCCATGATTCTTTAGTCTTGCAGTTAATTTAATTTTTTTTTCTTTTTCAATTTCTTTCTTCTGCTGCTAAATTTTTTAAACTTTCACCCTTTTCTTTTTTAAGGTTTTTTAACTAGTTTATCTAATATATGTATATATATATATAATATTATATATATATTATATTATATTATATAAAATATATATATAAATATATATATATTTTCTTCGTTTTTATATTTATTCTTTCTTTGTTTTCTTTTTTTAATTGTTTCTTTTTTTTTTTTCCTGAACCTCTTTTTATCTCCTTTCTCCTCCCCCCCACCCAAATTTGGGATCTCTTCTGATTTGGTTAAAGTGATTTTCCTGGGGTCTTTGCCACCCTTTTAGTATTTTACTTGCTCCTTCATATACTCCTATCTGGACAAAATGACAAGGCAGAAAAATTCACCACAAAAAAAAGAACAAGAGGCAGTACTGAAGGCTAGGGACCTAATCAATACAGACATTGTTAATATGTCAGATCTAGAGTTCAGAATGATGATTCTCAAGGTTCTAGTTAGGCTCAAAAAAGGCATGGAAGATATAAGAGAAAAACACTTGGGAAATATAAAAGAACTTTCTGGAGAAAAAAAAGAACTAAATTCTAACCAAGTTGAAATAAAAAAAGCTATTAATGAGGTGCAATCAAAAATGGAGGCTCTCACTGCTAGGATAAATGATGAAGAAGAAAGAATTAG
Source organism: Mustela erminea (assembly GCF_009829155.1). NCBI lineage: Eukaryota > Metazoa > Chordata > Mammalia > Carnivora > Mustelidae > Mustela > Mustela erminea. Next base: position 48,492,434 of record NC_045623.1, on the reverse strand, counting down.
CGATATAGAAGACCAAATGACAGAGAATAAAGAAGCTGAGCAAAAGAGGGACAAACAGCTACTGGACCATGAGGGGAGAATTCGAGAATAAATAACACCATAAGATAAAACAACATTAGAATAATTGGGATTCCAGAAGAAGAAGAAAGAGAGAGGGGAGCAGAAGGCATATTGGAGAGAATTATTGGACAGAATTTCCCTAATATGGCAAAGGGAACAAGCATCAAAATCCAGGAGGTACAGAGAACCCCCCTCAAAATCAATAAGAATAGGTCCACACCCCATAACCTAATAGTAAAATTTATAAGTCTTAGTGACAAAGAGAAAATACTGAAAGCAGCCCGGGAAAAGAAGTCTGTAACATAAAATGGCAAAAATATTAGATTGGCAGCAGACTTATCCACAGAGACCTGGGAGGCCAGAAAGAGCTGGCATGATATATTTAGAGCACTAAACGAGAAAAACATGCAGCCAAGAATACTATATCCAGCTAGGCTATCATTGAAAATAGAAGGAGAGATAAAAAGTTTCCAGGACAAACAAACACTGAAAGAATTTGCAAACAACAAACCAGCTCTGCAGGAATTATTGAAAGGTGTCCTCTAAGCAAAGAGAGACCCTAAAAGTAGTAGATCATAAAGGAACAGAGACAATATACAGGAACAGTCAGTCACCTTACAGGCAATACAATGGCACTAAATTCATACCTCTCAATAGTTACCCTGAATGTTAATGGGCTAAATGCCCCTGTCAAAAGACACGGGGTATCAGAATGGATAAAAAAAAAAAAAAAACCTCATTTATATGTTGCCTACAAGAAACCCATTTTAAACCCGAGACACCTCCAGATTTAAAGTGAGGGGGTGGAAAACAATTTACCATGCTAATGGACATCAGAAGAAAGCAGGAGTGCCAATCCTTATATCAGGTCAATTAGATTTTAAGCCAAAGACTATAATAAGAGATGAGGAAGGACACTATATCATACTCAAAGGATCTGTCCAACAAGAAGATCTAACTATTTTAAATATCTATGCCCCCAACGTGGGAGCAGCCAACTATCTAAACCAATTAATAACAAAATCAAAGAAACACATCAACAATAATAGAATAATAGTAGGGGACTTTAACACTCCCCTCACTGAAATGGACAGATCATCCAAGCAAAAGATCAACAAGGAAATAAAGGCCTTAAATGGCACACTGGACCAGATGGACATTACAGATATATTCAGAACATTTCATCCCAAAAAACAGAATACACATTCTTCTCTAGTGCACATGGAACATTCTCCAGAACAGATCACATCCTCAGTCCTAAATCAGGTCTCAGCCGGTATCAAAAGATTGGGATCATTCCCTGCATATTTTCAGACCACAATGCTCTGAAGCTAGAACTCAATCACAGAAGGAAATTTGGAAAGAACCCAAATACATAGAGACTAAACAGCATCCTTCTAAAGAATGAATGGGTCAAGAGGAAATTAAAGAATTAAAAAAATTCATGGAAACAAATGATAATGAAAACACAATGGTTCAAAATCTGTGGGACACAACAAAGGCAGTCCTGAGAGGAAAATATATAGTGGTACGAGCCTTTCTCAAGAAACAAGGAGGTCTCAAGTACACAACCTAACCCTACACCTAAAGGAGCTGGAGAAAAAACAAGAAAGAAACCCTAAACCCAGAAGGAGAAGAGAAATCATAAAGATGAGAGCAGAAATCAATGAAATATAAACCAAAAAAACCAATAGAACAAATCAACGAAACTAGGAGCTGGTTCTTTGAAAGAATTAATAAGATTGATAAACCTCTGGCCAGACTTATCAAAAAGAAAAGAGAAAGGACCCAAATAAATACAATCATGAATGAAAGAGGAGAGATCACAACTAACACCAAAGAAATACAAACAATTATAAGAATATTCTATGAGCAACTTTATGCCAACAAATTTGACAATCCAGAAGAAATGGATGCATTCCTAGAGACAAATAAACTACCACAACTGAATCAGGAAGAAATAGAAAACCTGAACAGACCCATAACCAGTATGGAGATTGAAAGAATCATCAAAAATCTCCAAACAAACAAAAGTCCAGGGCCAGACGGCTTCCCCGGGGAATTCTACCAAACATTTAAAGAAGAACTAATCCCTATTCTCCTGAAACTGTTCCAAAAAATAGAAATGGAAGGACAACTTCCAAACTCATTTCATGAGTTTGATCCCAAAACCAGACAAGAATCCCATCAAAAAAAGAGAATTAGAGACCAATATTCTTGATGAACACAGATGCAAAAATTCTCACCAAAATACTAGCCAATAGGATCCAACAGTACATTAAAAGGATTATTCACCATGACCAAGTGGGATTTATTCCAGGGCTGCAAGTTTGGTTCAACATCTGCAAATCAATCAATGTGATACAACACATTAATAAAAGAAAAACAAGAACCATATGATACTCTCAATAGAGGCTGAAAAAGCATTTGACAAAGTACAGCATCCTTTCCTGATCAAATTCTTCAAAGTGTAGGGATAGAGGGCACATACCTCAATATCATCAAAGCCATCTATGAAAAACCCACCGCAAATATCATTCTCAGTGGAGAAAAACTGACAGCTTTTCTGCTAAGGTCAGGAACACGGCAAGGATGTCCATTATCACCACTGCAATTCAACATAGTACTAGCCTCAGCAATCAGACAACAAAAGGAAATTAAAAGCATCCAAATCAGCAAAGAAGAAATCAAACTATCACTCTTCGCAGCTGATATGATACTATATGTGGAAAACCCAAAAGACTCCACTCCAAAACTGCTAGAACTTGTATAGGAATTCAGTGAAGTGTCAGGATATAAAATCAATGCACATAAATCCATTGCATTTCTCTACAACAACAACAAGACAGAAGAAAGAGAAATTAAGGAGTCAATCCCATTTACAATTGCACCCAAAACCATAAGATACCTAGGAATAAACCTAACCAAAGAGGCTAAGAATCTATACTCAGAAAACTATAAAGTACTCATGAAAGAAATTGAGGAAGAGCATGGAAAAATATTCCATGCTCTTGGATTGGAAGAACAAATATTGTGAAAATGTCTATGCTACCTAAAGCAATCTACACATTTAATGCAATTCCTATCAAAATAACATCCATTTTTTTCAAATAGATGGAACAAATAATCCTAAAATTTATATGGAACCAGAAAAGACCTCAAATAGCCAAAGGAATATTGAAAAAGAAAGCCAAAGTTGGTGGCATCACAATTCCGGACTTCAAGCTCTATTACAAAGCTGTCATCATCAAGACAGCACAAAAACAGACACATAGACCAATGGAACAGAATAGAGAGCCCAGAAATCGACCCTTAACTCTATGGTCAACTAATCTTTGACAAAGCAGGAAAGAATGTCCAATGGAAAAAAGCCTCTTCAATAAATGGTGTTGGTAAAGTTGGACAGCCACATGCAGAGAAATGAAATTGGACCATTTCCTTACACCACACATAAAAACAGACTGAAAATGGATGAAGGACCTCAATGTGAGAAAGGAATCCAGAAAAATCCTTGAGGAGAACATAGGCAGCAACCTCTTCGACCTCAGCCACAGCAAATTCTTCCTAGGAACATCGCCAAAGGCAAGGGAAGCAAGGGCAAAAATGAACTATTGGGATTTCATCAAGATCAAAATCTTTTGCACAGAAAAGGAAACAGTTAACAAAACCAAAAGACAACTGACAGAATGGGAGAATATATTTGCAAATGATATATCAGATAAAGGGCTATAAAGTGTCCAAAATCTATAAAGAACTTAACAAACTCAACACCCAAAGAACAAATAATCCAATCAAGAAATGGGCAGAAGACATGAACAGACATTTCTGCAAAGAAGACATCCAGATGGCCAACAGACACATGAAAAAGTGCTCTACATCACTCGGCATCAGGGAAATACAAATCAAAACCACAATGAGATATCACCTCACACCAGTCAGAATGGCTAAAATTAACAAGTCAGGAAATGACAGATGCTGGTGAGGATGCAGAGAAAGAGCAATGCTCCTACACTGTTGGTGGGAATGCAAGCTGGTGCAACCACTCTAGAAAACAGCTTGCAGGTTCCTCAAAATGTTGAAAATAGAACTACCTATGACCCAGCAATTGCACTATTGGGTATTTACCCTAAAGATACAAATGTAGTGATCCAAAGGGGCATGTGTACCCAAACGTTTATAGCAGCAATGTCTACAATAGCCAAACTATGGAAAGAACGTAGATGTCCATCAACAGATGAATGGATAAAGAAGATGTGGTATATATACACAATGGAATACTATGTAGCCATCAAAAGAAATGAAATCTTGCCATTTGTGACAATGTGGATGGAACTAGAGGGTATCATGCTTAGCGAAATAAGTCCATTGGAGAAGGACAACTATCATATGATCTCCCTGATATGAGCAAGTGGAGATGCAACATGGGGGGTTAAGGGGGTAGGAGAAGAATAAATGAAACAAGATGGGATTGGGGGGGAGACATACCATAATTGACTCTTAATCTCACAAAACAAATTGAGGGTTGCTGGGGGGAGGTGGGTTGGGAGAAGGGGGGTGGGGTTATGGACATTGGGGAGGGTATGTGCTATGGTGAAAGCTGTGAAGTGTGTAAACCTGGCGATTCACAGACCTGTACCCCTGGGGATAAAAATATATTATATGTTTATAAAAAAATTATATTTACATATACTCAGAAATCTGTCTTTAGGGAGTAGAAGAAAGGCCAAATTTGGAAAGTCTGCAACTTACTGACTATGTGATTTTAGACAAGTTATTTCAGTTTTCTGAAATATTTTACCTCATTTTCTTCATTTATAAAAAGGGGATAATCCAACTCATGAGGTTCAGTAAAATACTAAATGAGTTAATACATTTAAAATCCTTAGAACAGTGCCTGACATTTAATAATTCATTTTACTGGATGGATAATAATGGTATTCATCAGGATAGGAAATATAGGAAAAGCAGCCAGATGAAAAGAAATATTAGAATTCTCTTTTGGTAATACTGTGTTTAAGGAGCCTGGCTGTCCATGTGGTAATGCTCACATAGTTGACCAGAGAGAAGCAATGGTTAATGGATAAGAGAAAATGTAGTAAAGCCATTCTGCTTGGGGTTGAGATGCAGGTCTGCAACTTACTGTGAGATGTGGGACACATTATTTAAACTCTGTCTGAATCATTTTCTTTATCTTTAAGAAGTGGTAGTCTAACTCATAGGATTTAGTAAGAACTAAATAGCCAATACATTTAAAGCCTTTAGAATGCCTGACATTTAATAATCATTCAATGAAAATTAGCTATTAACTATTTTGAATCTGGATTTCTAGAGAGTAGCTATATCTGGACATGTAGCAGAGTAGAAGTCATGGCAAAAGGGACTTTGCACATGTAATTAATAGTATTAACTCAGTCTAAAAAATGTATTAAAATAAACATCATACAGATAACAATTATAAACTCTGGACTAAATGTAAAAAATAAACAAACAAAAGAACACAATGAAAACAAAAAAAACTAAACTATTAAAAAGTATTGAAGAGTGAGAAATAACAATCTATTATATTTATATATGCCAGGGTCAGATAATTGTAAAATAAAACTAAGAAATAATTCCATTTACAATAGCATCAAAAAAATAAAAACAAATACTTAGGTGTACATTTAACAAAAGATATACAAGACTTATGAGTGAAAATTATTATTTTTAATTAACTATTTTTGAAAAATTAAAGAAGATCTAAATTAATGGAAAGTTCCACCATTTCAAGGACTGGGAGACAGTATTATCTAGATGTTAATTATCCCCAAATTTATCTATATATGCAATGCAACCCCAATGAATATGCTAAGAGTCTTTTTGGTAGAAATTAACTTTTAAATTTGTTTTACATTTATAGAAGATCAAATTTAGATTAAGATTATATTAAGATATAAGATTAAGATGAATAATTATTAAACTTAGGTATTTTGAATTTATTAAAATTTCAATTCTATGTCAATGCAAAGGTCTGATATTAACCAAAGCAATCTTGGGAAAGGAAGAACAAAGTTAAAGTTTGTATTTTCTTATTGCTGTGTAACACATTACTGTAAAGGTATTGGCTTGTAAGAACAACCACTTTATTATTTTATAGTTTTCATGGGTCAAAAGCCCAGGCACAGCATGGATTAGCTAGCTGGGTTTATTGCTTTGTTTCTCACAAGGCTGAAATCAAGATGTCAGCCGGTGCTGTGGTTCTTCTTTCTTTCTTTTTCTTTTTCATTTTTTTTTTTTTTTTAAGATTTATTTATTCGTCTTAGAGAGAGAGTGCACAGAGGAGCAGAGAGAAACATTAGCAGACTCCTCACAGAGTTGGGAGTCTGATGCAGGCTCAGTATCAAGACCCAGATACCATGACCTGAGCCAAAACCACAAGTCACTCACTCAAATGACTGTGCCACCCATGAGCCCCACGGCTATGATTCTCATCCAGGATGTGAGGTCCTGTTTCCCAGATTCTTGGTTGTTGTCAGAATTCATCTCCTTCTCATTCTTTCCACATTGTCTCTTTCATCTTTAAGGCAGCCATGTCACATAGAATCCTCCTACTTTGAATTTCTCTGCCTTTCTTTTCTATTACTACATGTAAAGCCTCATGTGATGCATTGGACCTGTCTGGATAATCCAAGATAATTTCTCTATTTTAAGATCCATGAATTAGTACCCTTAATTACATGTTCAGAGTTCTTATTGCCATGTATGTACTGTTACAGATAAGAGGAAAAAGAGTAACCAACTGAGGGAGAAGCTAAAGTTGGAGGCCATACAATTAATATTAGTGTAAATTTAAAAGCTAGTGATTTCTTTTAGTCATTTTAACCTGAACACAAAGCATAGAGATAGTTGGATTATTCCAAGGTAGGAGCTGGGGTGGTTAGCATTGTGGAGGCAATGAAACGAAAAGACTTCAGAGACACTGAATGAAATGGAGAAAAGAATAACTGATATGAAGAATCCTGGAAGCCATGGTAGAAATGAAAAGAAAAGAAACATTTAAGGAAGTTTATTTGAGGCTCGAGTGTCATAATATATTTGAATAATTCATGTGGTGAAATAAAAGAAGACAAGAATTGAAAAGATAAAATATTTTATTCAAAAATAAGTATACAAGGATTTAAAGATTTACGAGGTAGGGCAGTTCCAAGTGATGAGAAAGCCTTTATGTGTCTATGAAAATGAGTTTAAAGGTTGTTGAGATCCAAAAATATTAGGCAATTGGGAGGGCTGTTCTTATGAATTTGGAAGTTCACTGTGATTACAGCTGAATTGGATGGAGAAGAGCTTTATAAATCAGGATATAAACACCACAGTAAATGAAGAGAGTAGTCTAGGAGGTAAGCTGATGACCAAACTAAGGACAAGCAGAAGATGATGTAATTAGATAAAATGCCGTATGTGCCAGATTTTCCATGCTAATTGATACTTTACTGCAAAATGGACACCCTGCTGTTCTGCCCTGAGAACTTTCATCAGAGTATGAATAAGAATATTTTGGAAATTTCATGACCAGCTTTTACCTGAGATATATTTTTTTTCTCATTTCAAAGTCTCTTTTTTAATTCAGTCTTAAATACCCTTGCAGATAGTTTATCAACTTTCTAAACTAGAGCTTTATGGTTCCTCTTTCTTTTTTCATGCTTCCTCATTCCACAGCAGGATCAGGAACTAAATTCTCAGTAATGACTTCCCTAGCAATTGAGATTCATCAGAATGCTTTTAGGTCAAGTGTTTGATACATTAATGAAGAATCAGGAGAAAAAGAACTGAAAAATTGCTGAGGTCTCTGGCCAGACTTTACTTTTTTGACTCACTGCTCTCTTCTGCATATTGATACAAAATCTTTACTTGAAAAACACTTATAATAAAACTCAGTAATGTCTTTTAGGACATGTTACCTACATAGCCAGAATATTGCCTTATTCCTGTGTGTTTTCAAGGAGATGGATAATATCTTTGCAACAGCTTGCAAGAGAAGATAATTCAGTTAAGATACATTAGGAAACTCATTTGACTCTGTATCCTCTACAAATTAATGATGGCCAGGCATTCAATTTGCTGTGATAAAACTAAGCTGATTGAATTCCTCTAACATTGATTTGCACTAGATTTGTATTTTGATATACTAGACTAGCTTTCATTCTCTTTTCCAAAATATATACTAAATTATAGAAAAATTTTTTCCAAAAACCATACACACATACACACACACAGTATACATTAAGGATGATGTTTTTAAATTTTGGCCGAGAAATATATAAAATATTTTCATACTTAAAAAGATATTATATAAAGAATTTCAATAAATAGTTTAAAAATTGCTTTTAACTAGGAAAAGGCAAATGCTTTCTTATTACTTTATGCTCTTTTCTAGTACAAACTACTTTTTAGTGATAACATTTAAAATTATAAATTGTTTATTTTATAATTCAAAGTTGTACCTTTTAATCCACTTCACCTATTTCACCCATCACCCTACCCACTTCCCCTCAGGCACAGAGAGATGAAAAGTATAGTATCAGGAATATAAGCAATACTATTGTAATAATGTTGTATGGTGACAGACGGTTAACTACACTTATGGTGGTAAGCACTCTGTAATGCATAGCATTGTCAAATCATTATGTTGTATACCTGAAATTAATGTAATACTATATGTAAACTATACTTCAGCAATCAGCTTTTAAAAATGTAGATGAAATAAGCAGCAATATGGATCGCTAAGTATTTCTAGGCAAGCCTTAGGCATATGTATTTACACTGTTTGGATAGTTAAAAATGTCACCAGGATAAAACTGTGACTTGATAAGCTCCAATCTAATATCAGACAAAATTGTGTAAAAGACTTTGAAAGAGTAAAAAAACGAGTACTGGGATCCTTTCTAGCGCACCTTTCAGAGTTATCTGTGTCTTTCAATCTCATTGATCTATTCTACAACACTATATAAGTTTAAGAAAGCTATGAGCAATACAAATGATTCTTGTCTATAAAAGTATAAGCGAATTTAGTCCAGTGGAGTTATAATTATCACTGGTGGATAATGACTAAATTTATTTTGGCATTCCTGATTGCCTTTATATATACGTGCTCCTAGAATTGTCATTTGAACTGGCTAAAACATCTTATTGGTTCCTTAATTAGTTAAATAAAATCTTTGATATGTTCATTTTATAGTGTGAGTTACAGTTTATGCTCTAAAAAATATCCTTTGGAAAGAAGTTTTAGTATATATACAATGGAATATCATTTATACATAAAAAGAGGGAAATTGTGCTATTTGCAACAACATGGATGGACCTTGAAGGCACTATACTAAGTGAAATAAGTTAGACAGAAAGACAAATATTATATGATCCCACCTATGTATGGAATCTAAACAAACTGAACTTACAGATAACAGAGAACAGATTGGTGCTTGCCTGAGGTGGGGGATAAGGAGTAGGTAAAATGGATAAGGTCAAAAGACACAAAGTTCCAGTTATAAAATAAGTCATGGGATGGAATATAGCATGGTGACTATAGTTAATAACACTGTATTGTGTATTTAAAATTTGCTGAGAGACTAAATCTCAAAAGTTCTCATCACAAGGAAAACAATTGTAATTATGTGTAGTAACAGATGTTAACTAGGCTTATTGTAATCATTTTACCATATACAGAACTATTAAAACATTATGTTGTACACTTGAAACTAATATAATGGTATATGTCAATTATACTCTTCATTAAAAAAATCCTTTGACAACTAATAGTTTAAATTTATTAAATATAGCTTAATATATTTTGAGTCAATATTAATTTTCAGAGTCTTTGCACTAAGTTTAGTTTAAAATTTAAAAATCATCATAAAACAATTTTTTTAAAAATTTTGAATTTAAAAATTTTGAGAGCTTTGTCCTAAGTGTATTCTGAGGATTAGCATTCTGAGACATTTCTTGAAATAAAGGTTCTGTGGTAAAATGCATGTTTAAAATAAGTTTTATTTTTTTAAGTAGGATTCCTAATGGTCTTTACCATGTGACTGTCCACTGAAATTACAGTCCCTTTCTAAGCTAATTTAATGTTTCTTAAGCAACTGCACTTTCAGTCATCCCTCTTCAAATATCTCTGCTATGACAGTTGTCTTTCTCTGCTTGACTTGTTTCACTAAGCATGATATGCTCTAGTTCCATCCATGTTGTCGCAAATGGCAAGATTTCATTTCTTTTGACAACCATCATATGATCTCCCTGATATGAGGAAGTGGTGATGCAACATGGGGGCTTACGTGGGTATAAGAAGAATCAATGAAACAAGATGGAATTGGGAGGGAGACAAACCATAAGTGACTCTTAATCTCACAAAACAAACTGAGGGTTGCTGGGGGGAGGGGGGTTGGGAGAAGGGGGTGGGATTATGGACATTGGGGAGGGTATGTGCTTTGGTGAGTGCTGTGAAGTGTGTAAACCTGGTGATTCACAGATCTGTAACCCTGGGGATAAAAATATATGTTTATTAAAAATAAAAAATTAAAAAAAAATCTCTGCTATGAGTAGAGCAATATTCACTACCTCCTTCCTCTCCCCTCCATGTTACCTATTCTGAACTCTTTAATTTTGCTCATCCACTTTGCCAATTATGATTTCCCCCAGTACTTTGCTTTTCCAAATTCAAATTGACAACTGCAATTTCCTACTTGTATTTTTTGTAATGATTCAAGTATATGCTTATACCTGCCACTGAATGGTGAGTTCTTAAAGGATCAAGAATATGTTATTAATTTTTATATGGGGGTGTTGGGGAGAATTGAAATGAATTAACGCTTTGATATTTAGTTATGCTTTCTCTTTGAAGGTGTCCTAGATTACTCTCATTTATTTATTACCTACCATTTAACTAGAAATTTTAATTTTGTCTTGAAGTTCTTATATTATGTTTGTATTATTATTTAACTCTGGTAGTCTTATTGCTGGGTGACTTATCTCCCACTTAGATTTTCAGTTTATTGGTGTCAAATAATCTTTATGTCCCTATATCACTTTGACATCTTCAATAGCTGAAAATGAATTACCATTTAAATGATTTGAATGGAAGGTGTTCCCTAGTAGAAATGCCAATGATCACAGAGAGATAGAAAAAAAAAAAGTGTAGGAAAAATTTACTATCATGAAATAAGCACTTATTTTAAGATAGATACCTATTCTAATAATTAGTGAAGCTATTTTCAAAATTTGGTTAATTATATTTTTAGTATATATTTAATAATTTTGTTTTTATATCTTCACTACACATTCTGAAAAAATACACATTATTTCTCATTCCAATGGCTGAAGTATTAAGCACACTAATATACATATGTATATATACAGTATACAAACATATATATTCATACATTATATATGTATTATTGATATAGATACAGATACAGATATAGATATATAGATACACACACACACACACATATATATATATATATATATATACATATTATGCGCTTGCCCCAGGGATCTAGCATATGACTTAAATGGACTTATATGCAATCATCACTAATTCAAAAACCTTTTTTTATCCTATTTTTTTCAATAAATAATTACTGAATAGATTTTGGAAATTACTGTACTAGTTTACAAACTAGTTAGGAAACTATTGTACTAGAAATGAAAAGATAGACCAAATTATTTCATAAAGGTCTTTACGAGCTAAACTGATAAAGGCCATCTCATAGTAACTGCTACAACTGAGATCTAAATCAAGTACTATGGAAGAACCACCAAATGAAAGGAATTAATTCAGACCGGAAGAACAGTTGAGGAAAGGTAAAAAGTACAGGTATCATTTCAGTTGGTTACTAAAAGATGAATAATAAAAGGATGAATTTTGTCAGTGGTTGTACAGTTCATACACTGCATGACAGGGGCAAATAGGGGACAAATGGAAATACAGTCACACTCAGCCAAGCATCAGCCATTAGTGATGTGTTTCCCTGGAGAAATACGTGCCTTGTCCTCTCATACAGGCACTAACCCCTCACCAATGTGAACATTCCAAATCTTTCTAATTTGCACAATAATAAGAGGCTTGTGTTGCATAATAATATGTAGATAGCACTAACATTATGGGCTTGTAGTACTCTTTCAAAGTTCATATTTTAAGAAAAAGGGGATAGAACTAGTAAGGTCACTGGAATAAGAAGCTACAAATTTGGGTAGAGAATTGGGAATAATTTAGTCTGTATGGAGCAAACAGTGCTATTAGGGGAAGAAGGAAAGGCTATAAGCAGAAATTTGGTGAGACCAGTCTAGTTAAATTGGAACAAAGTATGATGTCTGAAATGCTATTCTGATTTTATTCTGTTGGACAATGGCAAAGCATCAATATACTTACGTGGGAAGTAATATGATCAGAACTTAATTTTAAAAGACAGTTGTGGGCAGGTGCCTGGATGGCTCAGTCAGTTAAGTCACTGCCTTAGGCTCAGGTCATGATCTTATGGTCCTGGTCCTGGGGTTGAGTCCCTGGTGAGTCTCCCTGCTTAGCAGAGAGTCTACTTCTCCCTCTCCTTCTTCCCAACACCCTCCCTGCAAGCTCTGTCTGTCTCTCTCAAATAAATAAATAAAATATTTAAAAAAATAAAAGACAGTTGAAGCTTGGCTAGAGAACAGATTTGGGTTGAAGAAAGGATATCTTGAGAATGCAGATGGAACTCTCAATTTGAAGGATAAATTGTGAATCTTAGAATGACTCTGAGTCTGCATTAGAATGGGAGAAGTGGGATTGAAAAGGATCAGTTTGAGACTCCTTTTAAAAGTAAAATGAATAAGGAAACCTATTAGATGTTGCCACTGTGAGAGACTGAGTTGTAAAAGACTGGTTTCTAGCAATGGTCCAGAGGCTAATGATGATTGTCATTTAAAAGAATAGCCATTCGTTAAGAAGCAGGTTTTGTTGGTTGAGGTGGAGGTAGGATGAGACGGAGTTGTTTTATTGTCTCATCTTTGGTAATATATAAGAACATTTTTGTCCTTTTTTATTGTCTCTATTTTTCAAAGAGAATGCTATAAACAAAGTACTGTTTATTAGGTCCCAATACTTAGTATACAATATTAACATGTAATTGACTTAAAAGCCTCTATAATATCAAAACTGTACTTACCTGATTTCCTTCATTTGTTTTAATAAATTCTTTTGATATTTTTCCATTTCTAGTCTTTGCTGAACAATCAGACATTTTTCTTGTAAGACAGCTTGATTCTTCCTCAATCTGTCCATTTTAATAATTCCTTTGGATAAAAGAGTGCGCTCATTACTTATATTTTGAATTAATAAACGGTCTTCAGTCTTTTGTTTTTTTTCTGCTAGAAACATAGCTCTCCTCTCTCTAACTTTTTTGAGGTAATTGAATCTGTCCTGCCAAAGTTGTAGTAAACCATTCTGAATTGTCTCGTTATCTTTTGCAATTAGCTTTCGTGCAGCATTTTTTTTCTTATTTAGGTTTTCTTGAACAGTTGAGTGAACTCTTTCTTGGGCACCTTGTGCAATGGTGATAGCCGCTATTTTTTTCTTATGGCTTTCCTGCTTCTTTTGTTCTGAGTAATATTTATCAATATCCCAAAGTGTTTGGAGTTTTATACCAGTTCTGTGTGCTGTAAAAAACTCTTTTCTTACATTACTCTTCAACAGCATGTCTTTTTTATTGATTGCTGGTTTTTGATGAGTAGTAGGAAATGGCTGGACATATGTAGGAAAATAATATTTTTCTTTCAATAATGCGGCATACTTCAGTGATTCTGAAGTATGTATGGGTAGTTTGAACACTGATATCCTAAAACTGGCATCCAATTCTTCATTCTCACTTTCATCTTCAGACTCCTTCTGACCTACATCATATGGAAGACAAATATAATACATTTCACAAATGCTAAGCAGTTTATTTTCTGCCCCTATTGTTTTGAAAGCTACATTAATAAAGATGACAAGAACATGTTATTGACTTTATTAAGGAGCATTTTCCCCACTGATGTTCTTTGTAAACTTGTGTTTTAATAGTGATTTTGGTGAGGGAAATCACTATTGAAACCATTTAACTCAAAAATGCACTGATTTCCTGTATTTCCGGCATTATCTCTCACAATCACTTAACTGGCAATGACTGAATAGCAGTATCTTATCTTACACTTAGTACTTAATGGGGCATATTATTTTTACACTTAGTTATTTTTAGCTTATACTTGTAAAGGACTTTGTAATCCATTTTACCTTATTTGTCTTAACTGGTAGAAATGAATAGCTACCATCATAATTGTTTTTTCTCTTATTGGATACACAAATCCCTCAACCTCCTTTGTTAGTAATGTATAGTAATGAGACTAAGTCCTCTCTAGTAAAGTGTGAACAGAAGTAATATGTGTCATTTCTGGTCTAAGGAAATGAATATGTTTTCTCTATATTTTCTATCTTCTGACTCACTAGACAGAGATAAGGATAAGGCCCTAGAAGATGGCGAATCCACAGTGTGGAAGGACCCTGGCTCCCTGAATCACAGCTTGAAAAACTATGTATTCACCAGAATTAATCAAACTTGGATTCTTACAGAAGCCAGAAATAAATGGTAATTATGTTTGAATCAATATATATTTCTGGGTCTATTTGTTTATTTTCTGACAAACCTAGTTATGATTATAGGATCCATGGCAAATACAATTTTTTTCCCAAAAGTTATGCTTATTGGTCTTAGGAAAAGATGTTTCCCATGTTTAACTAATTCCCTCTACCAAAATTACATCTCTACTAACTACAGTCTACAACAGTTTTATTTTTTCTAATAGAAAATTATCTTAAAGTCTTTATATGTCAAATGCAAATCCACTGGTAGAGATTTGATGGAAGTTGAAGTGACCATAAAGAAGGGTAGGACCTAGGTGGCAGCAGGGAAGAAGCAAACAGGCATGATTTTCACTAGGGGCCATAGGAATATTAACATTAGAAAAGGAAGCAGTCTAAAGCGAAGTAGAAAATCAAGTCTAGCAAGTATAAAAGGTAATATACAGGATACAAAGTCAAAGTGTCTTGAAAAGTCTATTAAAAGTTTGGGTCCAAAGCAAGGCACTAGACACAGAGGAACAAAATACAGAATTTCAGTTCTAGAGTTCTAGAGTAAATAGGATATGGTCTGGGGAACCACCTAGAAAAAGTATTCTTTTGTGTTATTTGATTTTCTGTGTAAATCTTGGCATGAGAAAGCTGGCCAAGAATAAAAAGATCAGGGATAGAAAACACAACTTTAATAAGTTACTAAAGATTCTGGTCATCGATTTCAATTCATATGGGGGATTGGGATTTTTTTCCCCATACCACCAAGCAATGCTCCAACACCAGCCAGGTGTCCTGCAATTCAAAGTAATTCTGACACTCTGTCTACCTGGAGATAGGGTCACCTCCCATAGGTTAAAGTTTCAGTCCTACAAAATAGTCCCTACACCCTTCAGATGCCAATCACAAGTCCAAGTTATCACCTGAGCTCTGACAAACTGGCTATAGATTAGAGGTTCCACTAACCCCCGCCTGGGTTCAATTTGCTAGAGTGGCTCACAGAACTCAGAGAAACATTTTACATTTTACTTATTAGACTACTGTTTTTTTATAGAAGGATATAACTCACGAGCCACCAGACAGAAGAGATGCATAGGGCAAGGTACGGGGAAAGGGAACAAAGCTTGCATGCTGTCTCTCCAAGCACACCATTCTGCCCAAATCTCCACGTGCTCACCAACATACAAGCTCTTAGAACCCAGTCCTTCTGGTTTTTTACGGAGGCTTCATTACATAGGCATGATTGAGTATACCATTGGCCATTAGAATCAAATTCAATCTCCATCTCCTCACCACTTTCCAGTGTTGAGGGTGGGACAGAACTTTCCAACGCTCTAACCATGGGGCTGGTTCCCCTGGCAACCAGTCTTAGGTATGAGCCAAAAATCAGCTAACATAACAAGACATTTGTGTTGCTCTTCTCTCCTCACTTAGAAAATTCCAAGCATTTTAGGAGTTCTGTGCTAGAACCAAAGACAAAGACCAAATATATTTTTCTTATTATAAATCACAGTATCACAGTTACCAACATACATCAATTTGCTCTTTAATAGCTTAATGCAGTGAATTATGAGACTGCAAGTTCTTTGAAAATAGAAGCCATACTTTATAGTAACTACATATATACTACATTTATACTAACTAGTGTCTACTAACTACATTTACTTTGTAGATGATGATTGAGATGTCTCTCATTGGCTGATTGAACATAATCCCATTAACACTTTTCCAAAGTCTCCCAGTTTCAGGGTACCCGGGTATCTCAGTCAGTTAAATGTCAGACTTTTGATTTCAGTTCAGGTCATGATCTTAGGGTCGTAAGATTGAGCCCCACAAGCGGTTGAGAGATTCTCTCTCCCTCTGCCCCTCCCAGCCCTCCTATTAGCATGCACCCACAAGCCGTCTCTGTCTTAAAAAAAAAAAAAAAAAAGTCTCCCAATTTCTTTCTCTGCTTCTAGACATTGCTCCGTGCTATAAAATATATCTTCCTAAAACAGGATTCTAATCATATCATGCACCCAAAGGGAAACAAAACCTTCATGGTTCTCCACTTACAGAATGAAGGATAGTTCCACTTTTAAGCCTAGGATCCTTCATCATAGGGAAAGAGCTTCATTTTTTTCTCCTATACATACACAACATCTTCCCATCTTTGGCACTTTGCTTATATTATTCTATGCTTTGTCCAGTATGTTCTTTTCCCTATCTGCATATGTGCTTAAATTCTATCCATTATTTAAACCCTCTTCACATTCTTATTCTTATTCTTATTCTTTACATAAAGAATTGATATATTTTATTACCTGTGATATCAATCCCTTCCTCATAGAATTTATCACAATCTGGGATGCCTGGGTGCCTCTGTCAGTTAAGCGTCTGCCTTTGGCTTAGGTCATGATCTCAGGGTCCTGGGATCAAACCCCATGGGCTCCTTGTTCTCCCTCTACATCCTGCCACCACCTGTGATCTCTGTCTCTCTCTCAAATAAATAAAATAAATAAAACCTTTAAAAACAAAAAACCTTATCACAATCCATTTATATTAAAGCTCTATGTAGAAATTCTTAGACATAGTATCAAACTAGATACTCCATAGGAGTAGGATTCATGTTTTCTTTCATCCTCCATTCCTAGCCGTTAGCCTAGTATTTTGCAGAGAGGAGGGTCTTTTCTGCAGGAGTGGGGTATGGAGTAAACTAAACAGTAGATGCCAAAAAGTACATGTGTTAGATGCATGAATAAATGAAATAATCTTGTTGCTCAAGAGTAATTTGTCTTTTATAGTAGTAGAAGTCTAAAATTTGGAGACAGGCAGGTTGGATTTGAATCCTATTTTTACCACTTACGTGGCCTAGGCAAGTTATTTAATTCTCTGTGCTTCAGTATACTCACTGTAAGATGGATATAATGATATCCAATTTATAGGGTTCATACAGGATTAAATGACTTAATAAAATGTAAAATGCCTGATAAAACTTGATATTTATGTATTAGAACAATGCCTTATAATGAGTAAGAGCCACATGTTAGTTATTATTACTTTTTCATTATATTTTATCTGGAAAATTTGGAGTTTATCTTATCTCCTTAATTCCATCAATAGTATAGTTCAAATAGCCAGATAATCTAATAACGAGTGGGGAAAATACAGCAAAGCACTTCTATTACTCCTTTCAACATCCAATGTATATTGAAGTATAGAATATACAGGAAGCCTTCTTTGTATGCTTATTTTGTTTCAAGACTTTATAATTAATCTCACTAGCTATTGTAAAAATAGAAGCCAACTGATGGAAGTGTTCTCATCTTTTTATAACCAAATTTATAAACCTATCTGCATGTTAATGCACTATCATCTTCTACCCTGATACAATTAAAAAAACACCCTTTCCTTCAGCAGCAGTCAAATTTTTCACATGTACTTTGGTCCCATCAGCCTTTACTTTCCCTTCTCCAATTATCTTAATGTTCTCCTTCTTTTTAAAAAAAGATTTATTTATTTATTTGAGAGAGAGGGAACGCACAAGCAAGGAAGCCGTAGGCAGGAGAAACAGTCTCCCCACTGAACAAGGAGCCTGATATGGGACTCAATTCCAGGACCCTGGGATCATGACCTGAGCCAAACGTTGGGGCATAAACAACTGAGCCACCCAGACATCCCATGTACTCCTTTATCATTGCCTCTCTACAGGATAATTCCCATCAAACCACCAAGGCAAGCACTACAACATTCTCTTCATCCTCATTGCCCTCTAGCTAGCATTCCACTTTTCCTGTTCAATTTTAGACTAAAAACTATTGAAAGAGTTGTCTCCTTTTCATCACCTTTTATATTTTTTCAGCTTATTTAGATATGGATCTTACCTCTACTATTCCCATCCAAATTTTGAATGGGATGGGAATCCATCCCATTTGGATGGGATCCAAATTTTGAATGTGTTCATGGTGATAAACACAAAAAATACCTTTTTTTTCTGTTCTAATTTTTCATAACTCTCAGTAGTGCTTAGTACAGTTGTTTCTCCTTCTTGAAATCTTTTTTTTTCTTTCAAATTCTGATTTGCAGAATTGCTGAAGCTCTCCTGATATCTTAATGAATTCTTTTTTCTTCTTCTAGATTCCTTGAAGCTCCCCTGATTTTTCTCTAGCTTTCTGATTGCTCTTGATTTGCAGATTCTTTGTCCAGCAAATCTCTGGAGTTCTTGAGGGCTTGATATTATTGATATATTAGGTCTGCTTCCCATTACAACTCTCTTCTTAAATGAATCATACTCACAGCTTGTATCAGTCTGTGCACTGGTAACTCTCATATTTATCACCTCCACTTGGAAGTCTTAAAGGTATTTTTTCAAAGTTGGTACATTCAATTTTTTGCTACCAGAAACCAATTCCCACTAAAATCATCCCTATCTCAGCAAATACCACCTGCTAATTTATTCTTCCCATATCAATTTTATCAATTAATATATAGATCTAACCTCAGAAATATAACTAAAGTTAATTATTTTTTTCCCTCCTTTTCCCTCCATTAGCTTTCTTCAGGTTTCTATCAGTTCTTAGTTTGACCAATTGCAGTGGCTTGAGTACCCTCCATATATCCCAATGCACAACACACTTCATTACCCACATAGTGATCAAGTCAGAGTCATCTTTTACAACTTTGGCTTTAAAGTCTTGTGGCTTTCATATGAGCTCATGACAAAAGTCATTTATTTGCCATAGCCTACAAAAACTTACATGATTTTACACTGTTGTACTTATACAACTACTTCTAACCACATCTATAATGCATAGCCAAGACATAAATGATATGTGGGTTAATTCTCAGGCACTATTTAGAGTGTCAGAACTATAAATGATAAAAAGAAGTTGTTTCCTCTATTACAATTTTGCAAGTGAAAAGTCTGAATTGACTTAGATAAATATGTGGGCCCCACCTACTATTAGTTAGAGTCTTCAAAAAGTGAAAACAGTGCTGGCTTAAGAATCATATAGTCTGAAAAAAAAAAAAAAAAAGAAAAACCTCACCAAACCTTAAAGCCTAGAAGAGGAGACAAATGGGTAAAGCATGTGTCTTCAAAATACTGTAGCTAATGGTAAGGTAAAAGTACATGTATGCAGGAAGCGTTGCAACCATAGAAGAAAGACACTTTATCCTATCTGGGTTAGTGAGCTGGTTGTCAGCAAAACTGTTCTGGAGAAGGTAACAGCTAGATTTATTTTTAAAGAGAATATTTGTTTTATATTTATATTACTATAAGTCCATGTTTGAGGTATATGAAAAAATTCAATGAATTTGCAAAAGAACAGGAAACAGGGTATTCCCAGGATGGGGGAATCATAAAGATACAGATGTGAAAAAAAGATATATGTGAAATTTGGTTTTATAAAATATATAGTCAGCAGCTATTATCAGCAGTTAGTTGCTACAGATGTCCAGCAAGCAGGTGGATAAATGAGCTGAATCTAAATGCTGCAAGAGAGGACAAATCAGGAGATAAATATTTGGAGCCAATCGCAGAGGTTTTATAGATAAAACTGTAAGCATATTCAAGAGCTACAAGAGAAGTAAGGATGAAACCTTGAGGAAATTGATTTAATATGTACATGATAGGTAAGCCAAACATTAAGGAGAAAAAAAAAAATCTGTGGCTATAGCCTTTTGCTATGTAAGCCTCTAAAGAAATCACTACATGTAAGAGACCTGGCATATGTATACACCTAGTTTGCCATGGAAAGTCCCTGTCTTTGCCTGCTGTCCTGGTGAAGTTTATTAACAGCAACTGCTTTCACTCAGAAATGACACACGTTGGAAGGTAAATCATTGGGTCACCTTAGCTATAGGGACATTGCCCAATAACAGACAAGTAGGAGAGTACGACTGTGCTGTCTGCATTGTTTTAAGTTACGTTAATATCTTAGTACAATGGCCAGGACTTGATAGATACATAGTAAATGATTTTGTTAAAACATAGGTTACCAGATCCTCAAGGTTCAATGAAAGTTGAGACCATGTTTGTTTTGTTCACTACTTTATACTAAGCACTTAGAAGACTGTCTGGTGCATAACAGGCTTTCAATAAATATGTGAATATTTATTGAATTAATGAATATTTTTCTACAGACAGCTAGGCCAAATCAGGGGTACTCTTCAGTTTGGGAGGTGGACTGCTGATTTTTAATTGACACTTTCTTCTCATCTTTTGCACCCTCACTTTCTGTATTCCCCACATCTATTGTTATTCCCTTTAGGAACCCCACACTTCAAATATAACATCATAACTTCTGAACAGGACTTAGACACTTCTATTTCTTACCTTTGGCTCAGGCTATTCCCACTTATTTGAAAGGCCTTATTTGCATCACCATCTTTATAAAAAGATTATTCATCTTGAATAACATAAATACTGTCATTTATTGAACTCTTATCATGTAGCCTCTAAGGTTACTTCTTTACATATACATTTATCATTTATTTTAATATTGATAAACCTGTAAGGTAGATGGTATTAATCACTAACCATAATGATACAGCTAATACACACCGAGTGTTTGCTATATATCACATTGTTCCACATCTTTTATATAAATGATCTCATTTAGTTTCCTCAACAACCTTATGAAGTAAGTACTGTACTATTTTTATCCCCATTTCTCAGATAAAGAAACTGAGGCTTAGAGAAATAGCCAATATGTTGGAGTAAGATCCTAGCATATGGTTAACACCTGAAAAAAAAACAAAAGAAGACAACAAAACAAAGAACAAATATCTGGGACTCCAGAGAATAAACAAAAAGAGATAATGACTTGTTAAAAACATTCATACCCTTAAAACAGAATCCAGAGTATACAGCATTTGTGATGCCCTCAATATAATCCAAAGTATGTAATATGAATGATAATTATATCATGAATGATATCACTTCATATAAAATACAGAAATCATGCAATCATATAAGCCATTTAAACTCATCCTTTCTGTATTTTATGTGAAGTGGTACAATATTAAATAGATTGTGCAAAGTTAAGGATTTATATTAAAATCCCTACAGAAAATAAACATATAATGCAAAGAGGTTCAACTGAAAATCTGAAGGATAAATTAAAATAGATTACAAAAATAGTTGAATAAACAAAAAGAAGACAGGATGGGGTGCCTGGGTGGCTCAGAAGGTTAAATCTCTGCCTTCAGTTCAGGTCATGGTCTAAGGGTCCTGGGATCCAAATCCCACACCCAACCCCCCCACCCACCCTCCCACCCCGCACTGGGCTTTCTGCTCAGTGGGGAGCCTGCTTCCTCTTCTCTTTCTCTGCCTGCCTCTCTGCCTACTTGTGATCTCTTTCATTGTGTCACAGAAATAATTAAAATCTTTAAAAACAAAAAGACAGGAAAAAATAAGCAGAGGAACAAAAGACTAAGGACAGAAAATAAATAATAAAATGTTGCTGACCTAATAGGATTAGTGTCCTGTTTAGAAGAGACACCAAAGATCTCACTTTCTACACCTCTCCATGAACACACACACTAAAAATGGGTCATATGAACACACAGAAGATGGTTGCCATGCTAGCATTTTGATCCTGGACTTCCAGCCTCCAGAACTGAAAAAATAAATTTCTGTTTAAGCCACTCAGTGTGTGGTATTTTTTTATGGGGGTCTGAGCAGGCTAATACAAAAAAGTACCCTCTCTTCTGAATTTCTAAGCATCATTCCTTGGCTGGTATGCTGTTGCACACCAGTATGCTGTTAGTGAATAATGGGACTGCTCAGTGACATTGATTACTCTGGTCCGGGGTGGAGTTGCTACAGCCTCTAGGCTCCCTTTGGCATAAATTTCAACTAGAGACTTCAGAGTTCAAGTGGGGTCTGACATTATTCTGCAGTTATAGCAATAGAGAGGGGCTCAGGAGGGATTCTATCACTTGAAAAACACTTAGACAGTGAGTTACTGCGTGTGGTGCTGTTTACCATTGACAAGAGGCTCATGGAATAGGTGTTTAAAAAGCATAACACAGGGGTGCCTGGGTGGCTCAGTGGGTTAAAGCCTCTGCCTTTGGCTCAGGTCATGGTCCCAGGATCCTGGGATCGAGCCCCGCATCGGGCTCTCTGCTTAGCAGGGAGCCTACTTCCTCCTCTCTCTCTGCCTGCCTCTGTGCCTACTTGTGATCTCTGTCTGTCAAATAAATAAATAAAATCTAAAAAAAAAAAAAAAAGCATAACACATAGCCCAAAGCGCACCCAAATTGGGGTGGGAACTCCCAAATCCTGGTATACATATATCAGATACTTCAATCTATTTTTGGTTGATAATACATTTTTAATGATATTCTGCCTAGCAGCACAGTGGATGCTCTTCTGTATCTTAAGAATCTCATCATTATTTTAAAATAAGAATGATATGGGGCACCTGTGTGGCTCAGTGGGTTAAAGCCTCTGCCTTCAGCTCAGGTCATGATCCCAGGGTCCTGGGATTGAGCCCCATGTGGGGCTTAGCAGGGAGCCTGCTTCCTCCTCTCTCTCTCTCTGCCTGCCTCTCTGTCTACTTGTGGTCTCTGTCTGTCAAATAAATAAATAAAATCTCAAAAAAAAAAAGTTTTAAAATAAGAATGATATGAAAATTCAATTATATTTAGTCCATTCACATTTACACACACACAGACACACACACACGTCTTACATTCATCAATGAAAGAAATGGGGAAAATTCACACACAGAGTCTTTCAACTATTGGAATTGTCTGAATGACTATAAAATTGTTTTATATTTTTGGGGCTTGCAGGTGGCTCAGTCAGTTAAGCGTCTAACTCAGGTTATGATCTCAGGGTCCTGAGATCTAGCTCTAAGTTGAACTCTGCACTCAGCAGGGAGTCTACTGAATACTGTACTTTTTTTTTTTTCTCTCTCTCTCCCTCTGCTCCTTCCCCACTCCCCCACTCTCTAAAAATAAATAAATAAACCCCTGAAAAAATATTTTATATTTTATCAGTTAGTCAACCTGAGTAACTTGTTATTGGAGACTATGAAGGCTTAAAAAATTATCAGTAAAACTTGGTGCATTAGTTACCTATTGCTACTTTTAAAAATTACTCTTATTCATGGAGCATAACAAATAGCATGGAGGACAAGGGGAGTTAGAGAGGAGAAGGGAGTTGAGGGAAATTGGAAGGGGAGGTGAACCATGAGAGACTATAAACTCTGAAAAACAATCTGAGGGTTTTGAAGGGGCAGAGGGTGGGAGGTTGGGGGAACCAGGTGGTGGATATTGGAGAGGGCACGGATTGCATGGAGCACTGGGTGTGGTGCAAAAACAATGAATACTGTTACACTGAAAATAAAGTAAAAAAGTTAAAAAAATACTCTAAAACATATGGGCTTTAAAACAATAGACATTTATTACTTCAAAATTTCTTTGAGTTAAACTTTTAAGAGATGCCTAGTTGGTGGTTGTGGCTCAGTTTCCCAATAATGTCACAGTGAAGATGTCAACCAAGGTTGCAGTGGTCCAAAGCTTAACTGGAGGATGTGGAGGACTTCATTCCAAGATGGCTCATTCACATGACTATTCAGAGGTCTATGTTCCTTAATGCCTATTGGCAGAAGGCCTTAGTTCCTTGCTCTATGGGCCTTTCAAAAGAACTGTTTGGACGTCACCCAGATCAAGTAATCTGTCAGAAAGAGCTCAGAGGAGGACACATATCTTTTATGATGATCTTGTAAGACACACACCATTTCTTTTGCCATATTGTTCATTTTATGTAAATCAGTAATCCACCCAACAATGAGAGAACTAGGCTCCACTTTTTAAGGAAAGTATGCAAAGGGTTTGTGAACATATTTTACAATCATTGTATCTGATATAAAGATTTTACATTCATGGAAATCAAGCTCAAGTTCATCAAACAGTTGTAAAGACATTATTTCAAAGCTTTATATAAATTCAATATTTAATTTCTTATTTAATAATTCATATCCTATTATTATCACCATAATAACATAAATGGAATATAATTATATATTTTCCCCAGATTACAAACTCTCTCTTTTTTGTAACCTAGTACACTTTACAATAGTAGTATTATTATTATTACAGATTTCTGCCATGACTTAAAACATTTGGAAGCACTATCTTATGGCAGTGGGATAAAACACATTCATAGAGTTTATAGAGGAATTTGTTTATGCTATAACTGCCTATCTTAACATCTTGGGTAAATTTCCATTTTTGGAGAATAGGGAACATATCTTATATATTCTTGTGTCTGTCCTCTACTACAGCTAGCACGATGTTTTGTATTTTTGGTTTTCAATTTTTAAATTTCAACTATTTGTTGAATATTAATATTTATACTCAAAACAAATTTTATTTATTAAAGACTTATTTATTCATTTGAGAGAGAGAGAGTGCACATGGGGGTGAGCAACAGAGGATAGGAAGTGAGCATCTAAGCTGACTTCATGCTGAGAATGGAGCCTGACAAGGGCTGGGTCTCATGAGGTTGAGATCAGGATCTGAGCTGAAAACAAGGATCTTAACCGACTGTGCCACCCAGAGAACCTTCAAAATGAATTTTAAAAATACATATTGTACTTCTAAATATATTACTTTTTTTTCAAAGACAGTTTGTGTCTTACAAGGAAGTCAAGAGTCTCACTTAAACTAATGTAATATTGTATGTCAACCATACTTCCATTAAAAAAAAAAAAAAAGAGTCCCACAATAAGAATTAGGTATAGCAGAAGGAAAAGCATTTTTAAATATCTAATAGTACTTCTTTTGTCACATTAACTTATTTTATTTCCTTCCTTTTCCTTTATTCTGACACCTTTCATCTGCTTACTGTTTTATAGCCTTTTTGTTTTGCCTTTCTTGTCTCTTACCTGAAAATGAAACCAAATGTCTTTATTAGATCCTGCTGATAGCATTAAAGGCCAAAACAGTGACTATATTAAGCTAGGAGCTTAAAAAGTGAACTTTCTAAACCAACAAGTGTTAAGGTCTACATGTGTAACAGTTTCCTATCAGTTATATTTTTCTTGCTGCTCTGGCATTATGATAAGGCAAGAAAGATAATCACAAAAGCCATACATAAACAAGTTCAAATCTGGGAGATAAGCTGGTGATCTGATACATAAACACCTTCTGAATGATGTGGAGTTGCTCAACATCCAGAAAAAACTTTTCAGTAATAGGCCCTAAAATGGGCCTATTGGTGAATTAGGGAATTGACAATAAATATAATCCAAAGGGCTAAAGGTCATCTATCTAGACATACAAAGCAAGCAATAATGTAAAAGGTATCACCTTTGGATATGAAGGGCACTGGCATAAAGTAATGCAAACAAACTGTCAAATCACAGTTCACACAGAAAAAGAAAAATGTGACATGAGATAGTTTGAATTCTGTATCTCTTATCCAAGTTTACCATAAGAAAATGCCTAGAGATAGAATAATGCATATATTCCAAACTTACTTGGCACTGCTATGGAATTAGCCCTTAACTTAAATTACTAAGTCATAGAAGAAAATAGTTTATATAATTCTATTTAACCTTTTCCTTTTCAAAAAATTTTCCTTTTCTATAGCAATTCTTTCTTAATTTTCATAGGAAAAAAATTTAGAATTGTCTATTTGAACTGCAGGCTTAGAAATAAAAATTACTTACTTGACTATTGATCTAAAGAGAAGTCAAACAATGCAAAATATGAAGTATTAAAGCAGATTCTCATTGCACATTTAGTCTGAAAGACCAGAGCAGGATATCAGAATTATGACTGAAAATTGAGTTTACACATAGGTGTTCTCAGAAACCCTTGATTAAATTCTTAATAGATCAGAAGCCCTTTAACTCTCACTGTAAAACTAATTATTCTTTTTTGCCTCTTGTCTATAAAAAGAGATATTTAACAAATTGTAACTATTAAGCAAATAACATGAAATTCTGAAATACCTTCCATGCAAAAGACAGCTAGCTTTTTAAAAAATGTTCGTACCAAAAAAAAAAAAAAAAAAAAAAAAAAAAAAAACGGAAAAGGATCTGTCTATTAAATAAGCCCTGAGTAAAATAATAGATCCATGATTACTTTTCACCCTGTCAATAATTTCTGTCCCAAAATACATTAAAAAATA
The DNA here is from genome assembly GCF_009829155.1 of Mustela erminea. Lineage (NCBI taxonomy): Eukaryota > Metazoa > Chordata > Mammalia > Carnivora > Mustelidae > Mustela > Mustela erminea. The sequence goes on along the minus strand of NC_045623.1, from coordinate 48,465,636 downwards.
ACCTAAAGATCTTCATACTTAGAAACAGAAGCTTCACTACAAGGAAATCTTTAGTATCTAACACATTCTCCTCTCCCTAAAATCTGCTCAGAATCTAAATATGGTCAGAAGTTTTTCTGGGGCACCTGGGGTGGTTCAGTTGGTTAGGCAACTGCCTTTGGCTCAGGTCATGATCCCAGAGTCCTGGGATTGAGTACTGCACTGGGCTCCCAGCTCCATGGGAAGTCCGCCTCTCCCTCTGACCTTCTCCCCTCTCATGCTCTCTTTCACTCTCTCTCTCTCTCAAATAAATAAATAAAATATTGAAAAAAAAAAGAAGTTTTTCTGGTTCTTAGTGTTTTCTTTTTTCTATTTCTTAAGCAGAGTGTTGACAGACGAAATGCTGTTTAATACTGTTTGGTAGATAACAAAGGAGCATAAAAATAACTTTTTAAATACTTAGGAATAAATTTACCCAAGAAGATGAGAGATCTGTACACTAAAAACATTAAGACAGTGATGAAAAGAAATGAAGAAGACATAAATAAATAGAAAGATATCTTGTATTCAGTGAACTGGAAGAATTAATATTGTTAAAGACCTATACTACCCAACGCTATCTACAAATTTAATGCAACCTTATCAGAACACTAATGGCATTTTTTTTAAATAAAAATAGATAAAATTCTACAATTCATATGGAACCACAAAAGACTACAAATAATCAAATCAATCTTAAGTAAGAACAAAGCTAGAGGCATAACACTTCCTGATTTCAAAATATACATTACTACAGTAATCAAAACAGTAAAATAGTAGCATAAAGACAGACATATTGACTAGTGGAACAAAATAGAAAGCCCAGAAATCAATCAACACACATACAGTCAGCTGAACTTTGACAAGGATGCCAAGAAAGGATAAGGGAAAGGATAAGGGGAAAGGATAAGGTCTTCAACAAATGGTGCTGGGAAAACTGGATGCATACATGGAAAAGAATGAAACTGGAACCTTAGCTCACACTATACACAAAAAAAATCACTCAAAATGTATTAAAACCTTGAAGTCTGACCTGAAACTATAAAACTCCTAGAAGAAATGTAGGGGAAGAGCTGCATGGTACTGGTCTTGACAATGATTTCATGGATATAACAAAGCAACAAGAAACAAAAGCAAAATAGACAAGTGGTAGTTTATCAAACTAAAAAGCTCCTGCACAGCAAAGCAAAAAATCAATACACAAAAAAGACAATGGGAGAAGATATTTGCAAACCACATATCTGATAAGGAATTAAGTTCCAAAATATATAAGAAACTCCTTTAATTCAATAATAATAGCAAAACCCTATTACTGGTTTTTCAAATTTTTAAGTGGACTAAAGACTTTAATAGACATTTCTCCAGAGAACATACAAATGGCCAAGAGATATATGAAAAAACGTTCAGTGTCATTAACCATCAGGAAAATGTAAGTCAAGACCACAGTGAGATTTCCCCTTACATGCATCAGGATGGCTATTTTACAAATAAAAGATGACAAATGGTGAGAATGTGGAACACTTGCACACTGCTGGTGGCAATACAAAATGGTTCAGACAGGTGCCTGGGTGGCTTAGTCGGTTAAGTGTCTGCCTTCAGCTCAGGTCATGATCCCAGGGTCCTGGGATTGAGCCCCACATTAGGCTCTCTGCTGAGAAGGAAGTCTGCTTCTCCCTTTCCCTCTGTCCCTCCCCACTCATGTTCTCTCCCTCTCTTTCAAACAAATAAATTAAATCTTTAAAAAAGTAAAGTTATAATCTTAAAAAAATGGTGCAAGACACTATGGAAAATAGCATAAAGATTTCTCAAAATATTAAAAACAGAACTATCATATGATCTAGTAATCCCACTTCTGGGTATTTATCAAAAATAACTGAAATCAGGATCTAGAAGAGATTATTAGCACTACAATGTTCATTGCAGCACTATACACAACAGCCAAGGTATGGCTAAATGTCTATCAACAGATGAATGAATAAAGAAAATGTGACATATTCACATAATGAAATACACTTAGCATTAAAAAAAGACGGAAGTTCTGAAATAATGAGACAATATAACAGCTTTGAGGATAATATGCAAACTGAAATAAGCCAGTCAGAGGAAGACAAAAACTTCATGATTCCATTTACATGAAGTATCTAAAATTGTCAAATATGTAGAATCAGAGTGGGATATTGTTGCCAAGGTCCGAGGGAGGGGGAACTGGGGAGTTACTAAAACTGGCAGTTTCAGTTCAGCAAGATGATGAGCTCTGGAAAACTGCTTGTAGAGTACACCATTGTGCCAATAGTCAGCAATACAGTATTGCACAGTTAAAATTTGTTACAAGGGTAGGTCTCATATTAGGTGTTCTTACCACAATAAAATCAAAATCAAAATCAAAATCAAAATACACAGTTAAGCTTAACCCACAAAAGGCATGCCCCCTCCCCACTGAATTTGGCAAGTGACTACGATGCAAATAATCATGACTGATATATTTCTTCACTCCCTGCTTTCACACTTTTTTACATTTTTTCCCTTGGTTGAAAGATTCAGAGACCAAAAGATATTACCAAATTTCAGTACAGTGGTCAGATTAGCCAGAAAAGCTAGACCTTTAGTATTACTTAAATAAGTCCCCTCGAATAATTCTTACAATATCAACCTCTAAAGGACCCGGTTTTATGATAATTTCCAATAATACAGGTTTCGAAGTAGAAATCAATAAATAGAAATGTCAGAAGTCTCACAGAACCTTCCGAGACTATATATAGTCTACTATAAAATAGCTATTTAGGCTTTTTAATTGCTACTTGTGGTCATATTAGAGTTCATTTTTCTCTTTTCCTCATTGCTAAATTATTGATTTCTATTTCATTTCAATTGTAAGTCATCCTGGTGCGTTAATGATTCTTCTATTTTAATTTCTTTTTAGATAATGTACCAAGTATGTCTAAGATTCTGTGAGCATTTATCCAGTCTCAGATCTCAAATCTCAATTTCAGTGTTTTATTAATGTAATAGACACCAATTTCCCCCAATGGCAGCTACTTAAAATTACATATGGTCTCAGTGAAGAACTTAATAGCTTCTAGCTTCCTAGAATCATTTTGATTTATTCATCTATTAATTCATCTATCTATCCATCCTTCCATCCACTCATTCATATTTTAGTAGCTTGCAAATTCAATTGAAATTCAGGAATCACAACTATGAAATTTCTTATTAAAACTCCTCCTGGTTCTTAATTTTTTCCTCTAAATTTTATTTTCCTTTTTAATCATTTGAGAATTACTTGGTTTCTGTGGATATTAGCAATTTCTCTTTAATAAAAAATGTCTTATTTGCTAACCATAGCATATATAATAAACAAATGTGAAAAGTGCTTACATAAACCAAACATTTGCTATGTGCAAGACACTTCTGCAGACAAGGGTAGTATGAAAGGCAGGATCCCAGGTCTCATGGAACTTTTATTCTAGTGGGAAAAGATATATAACAAATGCATAAATACAAAAATATCAAACAGGAAGAAAGCTCTGATGAAAAATGAGTCCGGGTAAAATGACAAGTCTACTAATTCTATGGGATAGGTAAGAAATTATATATATATTTATATTTATATTTAAATCAAAATAATCTCAAGTCAGAAAGACAAGAAGAAATAAAGAGTAGGAAATCTGCAGCAGGGGTAAGAGTTTTCCAGGAGAAATGAGAATCTCTTGTAAGGACACTAGGCAGGAGCACATTTGGCCTGTTAGGGATATAGAGAAAGCCACTAATCACTGGAACCCAGTGAGCCAAAGGAGAGGGGAGTGAGGTACAGTGATAGAAGTATGATGGGGACCAGATTACATGCAGCATTGAAGGCCACACACACTCATATGAAAAGGCTAGATTTTATTCTGAGATTGAGAGTCATTTAAGAAGGGGAGTAATACGATATGTGATTTTACCATGAGGAAAATGGATTTGAATGTGGAGTCAAGAGTGTAAGGAGAGAAACCAGTTTAAAGGCTACTACAGAGGCCCAGGCTAAGATCTGATGGTAGGGCTAGCCTAGAAGCAATGAAATTGCACAGTAAAAGAAAGATTTGGACTATGTTTAGATGCAAAGCCCAAGGGTTTGCTGATGAATTATATCACAAAGGAAAGGAAAAAAAAAAAAATCAAGGATGAATGTTAGCATTTCAGCTTGAGGAGCCAGATGGATGGTGATGTCATTTGTTGAGACAGGAAAATACTGGATGAAAATCAGATTTCATAAACTAGATTAAATGTTTTGAAGTTCATACCTTTCATATTCAAACACAAGTTAATATTTCACTAATAAGTCATATTTAAATTCTGTATCTTATAAATAATTTTAATTTTTCATTAATATAATGTCATTTCAAAATTTTTAGCCTGAAAATAAGAAAATCATTTTGAACTATTTTTTTCCCTTTATAAGATTACTAATAATACTCAGATAAGAATGGAGGAAAATGCTATCTTTGTATACTTTTCATTAATAATACCAGATAATTTTGAGACACAACCATAATTTCCACAAACTGAATTCTTCAATACAAGGGCAGCACAGAGTTTACTCTCTGAAAGAAAAATGTTTTCAAAAAAGAAAAAAAGAAATTATCCTTATATCTGTACTTTATATAAACTTCTCTATTTAAGAGCAAAATAACTAAGCTATATTATAGTCAAATTTATTTTAAATTATCTCAAAAGATAACTGTCACGTGAAACTTTCAGAAGTCAGGAACACAGGGGCCAGTACCATTTGTAGTCAACAGAGCTTGTTTGGTTCACCTAAATGTATTACAGATTTATGAGCCATCTGTGAGGAAATAAACGGTCTATTTTAAAATCAGTACAGATATGATCAGAACTTTCACAAGTGGGTCTGAAGCAGTTGCTCTCTTCAGCAAAACTGTCTGACACCTTGGCACTAACAGATGGCCTTGTGTGGTAAATAGGCTTTGAGACAGCTTTGAGTTCAGGTAAAGCAAAGATGAGGGAAAGGAATAAGTAAATACAAAAAGAGAGTAGTGACATCAACTTCTGTCATCCATTGTTTTCTGTGATTTGTTAGGCACACAAATGTCATGAAGTTTGGTCACACAGGGGCCATTTCTTCTTTTGAGGTTAACTTTCTTAGTAGCAATACAAAAAGGTCTTAAGTCTTTCCCTAAGCCATGCCACTGACATATACACACATAATATGATATAAATAGCCTAAGATATGAGCCAAGATCACCACAAAAAAGAATATGGTTTATTAAAAAAAAAAAAAAAAGGTAAGGGATGCCTGGGTGGCACGATTGTTTGAGTGGCAGACTCTTGGTTTCCACTCAGGTGGTGATTTCAGGGTCATATGATCTAGTCCCATGTTGCACTTAGCACAGAGTCTGCTTAGGATTCTCTCTCCTTCTGTCCTTTCCCCTGATCATTTGTGCACACTCTCCCTCTCCCAAAATAAATAAATAAATCTTTTTTAAAAAATCACACATTCATATGTAACAAAACTATATTGGGTATTGATTCCAATAGGAGAGAAAGTTATAGAGAAGCAGAGAAATTATTTCCCCACTTAATACCATTAATTAGACATTTTTGTGAAAATGTTATCTAGGAACCTATTTCTCTATAGTCACATGGGAAAAACTGTAATGCATCACATGTTAACCACAAAATCATATAATTTCCAAAAATTTAAAAAAACACTAAAGCAATGAAACTGATATCTATAAGTACCATTCATAGTAACATGCAAAATACTTGAAACATTGTCACTTGATCATCAGCTAGTGAGGTTGTTTACAAATAGTTGTTTCAACTGCAATGAAATGTCTCCTGTTGGTAGCAACAACATCTCAGATGAACATCCTCATTGTTGACATCCAGCATGCTTTAAAACTGTTTATATGAGATCTTTTTCAAGATCTTTATTGAGACATATTTAACATATCATAAAACAATTGAACCGTTAAAATGCACAATTCAGTCGTTTTAAAATATTCAGAGTTGTGCAACCATCATCACAACCTAGGTTTACAAATTTTTCATCCCACCAAGAAGAAATGCTATAACCATTAGGGTGACTCTCCATTCTCCAACCACCAATACCTCCCTAATCCTATACAACTGATAATCTGCCTTCCACTTCTACAGATTTATGTATTCTGAACATTTATTGTAAATAGAGATATACAATATGTGGTCTTTTATAATCAGAGCCATTATTCTAAGGAAGCCAAATGCAGCTTTATGATTTCTTCTCTTTCATGGCTGCACTTTTTTTGGTTTTATTTAAATTCAAGTTAATTAACATATAACACATAGTGCATTATTAATTTCAGGGTAGAATTTAGTGTTTCATCATTTGGATATAACACCCAGTGCTCATTACATCAAGTGCCTTCCTTAATGCCTATCACCCATTTAGCCCATTTCCCTCCCACCAGACCCCCTCCAGAAACCCTTAGTGTGCTCCTAGAGTTAAGAGTCTCATGCTTTGCCTCCCTCTCTGTTTTCCTCTTGTTTTATTTTTCCTTCTCTTTCCCTATATTCATCAGTTTTGTTTCCACATATGAGTGAAATCAAATGGTATTTATCTTCCTCTGACTGACTTATTTCACTTAGCATAATACATTTTTGTTCTAACTACATCATTGTAAATGGCAAGACTTCATTCTTTCTGATGTCTGAGTGATATTCCATTATATATTCAGATATATATATATATATGTGTGTGTGTAGGTATATATAGGTGTGTGTAGGTATATATATGTGTGTGTGTGTATATATATGTGTGTAAGTATATACACCTACATACATATATATAACTATACACACATATATATATACCTACACACACATTATATATATATATATATATATATATATATATACACACACACACACACACACACATACATACACACACCTACACACATCACTTCTTCTTCATCCATTCATCAATGAATTTCTGCGCTCCTTCCATATTTTGGCTATTGTGGACATTGTTGCTATAAACATTGGGGTGCATGTGCCCCTTTGAATCAGTATTTTTGTATCCTTTGGACAAATACCTAGTAGGGAAAATGCTGGGTTGTAGGGTAGTTCTATTTCTAACTTTTTTTTTTTTAAGATTTTATTTATTTATTTGACAGAGATCACAAGTAGGCAGAGAGGTAGGCGGGGAGGGGGGGGAAGCAGGCTCCCTGCTGAGCAGAGAGAGCCTGATGCGGCTCCATCCCAGGACCCTAGGATCATGACCTGAGCTGAAGGCAGAGGCTTTAACCCACGAGCCACCCAGGCGCCCCTCTAACTTTTTGAGGGACCTCCATACTATTTTCCCGAGTGCTGCTCCAATTTGCTTTCCCACCAAAAATGTAAGAGGGTTCCCTTCTCTTTGCATCTTTGACAACATCTGCTATTTCCTGTGTTGTTAATTTTAGCCATTCTGACTGGTGGTATCTCATTGTGGTTTTGATTTATTCTCCTCCACCTCCATCTTCACCTATTGCACCATGAATTCTACATGTCTGGTTAATTTTAGATAGAACAATATATTCAAACCAATTCCATGCCTGGTCATAAACCCAGAAAAACAAATTAACTTATGTCTGAGCAAATGTGTCTCAGTATTAGGGTCAAACTTCCCACAGGCTCCTGAATAATTATGATTTGGTCTTTTGATGATATATAATTTTACTTTATCAAGGTTTGCCATTTCTGTACTCTTCCAAGGAACATGGTGTCTCAGTCTTTTTCTCCTCTAACACCAAGATCTTCTTTTTTTTTTAAGATTTTATTTATTTACTTGACAGACAGAGATCACAAGTAGGCACACAGGCAGGCAGAGAGAGAGGAGGAAGCAGGCTCCCTGCTGAGCAGAGATCCAGATGCGGGGCTTGATCCCAGGACCCTGAGATCATGACCTGAGCCGAAAGCAGAGGCTTAATCCACTGAGCCACCCAGGCAGCCAACACCAAGATCTTAATTTGAAGATATAAACTTCTCAACCTGATATCTTAGGGTTAAATCTGTTCAACTTAGACCACCTGGCTACAAAGAATATACTAGTTCAATGCCTATTGAAACAATGCTTTACTTCTATCATTATGTTGAATAATGGTTAGAAGTATAAAACCATGAGCAAAAAAAAAAAAATGAGCAAAATCAACTGGATTTCTGAAATTTCATATTTTAGCTTTTCAGAAAGTAACTTTAAGCAAGTTATTTAATTCCACAAGGCTGCAGTTTCTTTATCTATGAACTAGAAGGGTGAAAATGCCTACCTTATTGATTAGCTGTGAAAATTGAGTGAAAGTGAGTGACACATACTACTTTTTTTTTTTTTAATCTAGATTTTAGTAGCTTGGCTATCCATTTCATTTCGAACTCAGATGCAGAAATCAATGAAAGTGAAAAGAGAAAAATAGAGAAAATAAGCAAAATCAGATTTTTTAACAGATAAACAAAATTAGAAATCTTTAGATAAACTTCCCAAAAAAAGGAGAGAAGACCTGAATTACCAAAATCAGAAATGAAAGAGGAGGTATGACTACAAAATTTATAGAAATAAAAAGGACTATAAGGAATACAATAAACAATATGCCAACAAACTAATTTAGATGAACAAATTCCTAGAAAGACAGAAACTGCCTTACTGAACCAAGAAGAAATAGAAAATCTGAATAATCCTATATAACAAATAAATACATTGAATTAATAACTTAAAATTTTTTCAACAGATAAAACTCTAAGTCCAAATGGTGTATTAGTTTCCAGTACTGTTATAAAACTTATCACAAACTTGATAGCTTCAGATGATAAAAGAATATTCTCTCACAGTTCTGGAGTCCCTTAATTCAACATTACTTTCACTGATGTGAAATTAAGATGTCAGCAGGACTGCACTCCCTTTAGAAGCTCTGACAGAGAATCTGTTCATGTGTCTTTCAGCTTCTGATGGCTGCCAGCAATCATTTGGTTGAGGCCCACATTATTTCTATCTGCCTCCATCTTCATTACCTTTCTCTCTTGTACGTGTGTATATGTAGCATCTCCCTCTATCTCTTTTTTGTAAGGATCGCATATGATGCCATCCATGCATTCCTGATGCCTTATGATGGCATTTAGAGACCTTACAAATAATCCGGGATTATCTCATCTCAAAATTCTTAATTATATCTGAAAAGAGCCTTTTTCCAAATAAGGTAACATTTATACATTCCAGTAATTAGATCCTGATATATTTGGGAACATCATTCAAGCAACTACAGATGGCTCCACTGATGAATTACAGCAAACCTTAAGGAATTCATACCAATTCTTCACAATCTCTTCCACCACTACCCCCACCCCCACCACCTGCATTTTTTTTAAATTTTTTATTTTTTATAAACATATATTTTTATCCCCAGGGGTACAGGTCTGTGAATCACCAGGTTTACACACTTCACAGCACTCACCAAAGCACATACCCTCCCCAATGTCCATAATCCCACCCCCTTCTCCCAAACCCCCTCCCCCCAGCAACCCTCAGTTTGTTTTGTGAGATTAAGAGTCACTTATGGTTTGTCTCCCTGCCAATCCCATCTTGTTTCATTGATTCTTCTCCTACCCACTTAAGTCCCCATGTTGCATCACCACTTCCTCATATCAGGGAGATCATATGATAGTTGTCTTCCTCTGCTTGACTTATTTCGCTAAGCATGATACACTCTAGTTCCATCCATGTTGTCGCAAATGGCAAGATTTCATTTCTTTTGATGGCTGCATAGTATTCCATTGTGTATATATACCACATCTTCTTGATCCATTCATCTGTTGATGGACATCTAGGTTCTTTCCATAGTTTGGCTATTGTGGACATTGCTGCTATAAACATTCGGGTGCATGTGCCCCTTTGGATCACTACGTTTCTATCTTTAGGGTAAATACCCAATAGTGCAATTGCTGGGTCATAGGGCAGTTATATTTTCAACATTTTGAGGAACCTCCATGCTTTTTCCAGAGTGGCTGCACCAGCTTGCATTCCCACCAACAGTGTAGGAGAGTTCCCCTTTCTCCGCATCCTCGCCAGCATCTGTCATTTCCTGACTTGTTGATTTTAGCCATTCTGACTGGTGTGAGGTGATATCTCATTGTGGTTTTGATTTGTATTTCCCTGATGCCGAGTGATATGGAGCACTTTTTCATGTGTCTGTTGGCCATCTGGATGTCTTCTTTGCAGAAATGTCTGTTCATGTCCTCTGCCCATTTCTTGATTGGATTATTTGTTCTTTGGGTGTTGAGTTTGCTAAGTTCTTTATAGATTCTGGACTCTAGTCCTTTATCTGATATGTCGTTTGCAAATATCTTCTCCCATTCTGTCAGTTGTCTTTTGATTTTGTTAACTGTTTCCTTTGCCGTGCAAAAGCTTTTGATCTTGATGAAATCCCAATAGTTCATTTTTTCCCTTGCTTCCCTTGCCTTTGGCGTTGTTCCTAGGAAGATGTTGCTGAGGCAGAGGTCGAAGAGGTTGCTGCCTGTGTTCTCCTCAAGGATTTTGATGGATTCCTTTCGCACATTGAGGTCCTTCATCCATTTTGAGTCTATTTTTGTGTGTGGTATAAGGAAATGGTCCAATTTCATTTTTCTGCATGTGGCTGTCCAATTTTCCCAGCACCATTTATTGAAGAGGCTGTCTTTTTTCCATTGGACATTCTTTCCTGCTTTGTCGAAGATGAGTTGACTGTAGAGTTGAGGGTCTATTTCTGGGCTCTCTATTCTGTTCCATTGATCTATGTGTCTGTTTTTGTGCCAGTACCATGCTGTCTTGATGATGACAGCTTTGTAATAGAGCTGGAAGTCCGGAATTGTGATGCCACCAACGTTGGCTTTCTTTTTCAATATCCCTTTGGCTATTTGAGGTCTTTTCTGGTTCCATATAAATTTTAGCATTATTTGTTCCATTTCTTTGAAAAAGATGGATGGTACTTTGATAGGAATTGCATTAAATGTGTAGATTGCTTTAGGTAGCATAGACATTTTCACAATATTTATTCTTCCAATCCAGGAGCATGGAACATTTTTCCATTTCTTTGTGTCTTCCTCAATTTCTTTCATGAGTACTTTATAGTTTTCTGAGTATAGATTCTGTGCCTCTTTGGTTAGGTTTATTCCTAGGTATCTTATGGTTTTGGGTGCAATTGTAAATGGGATTGACTCCTTAATTTCTCTTTCTTCTGTCTTGCTGTTGGTGTAGAGAAATGCAACTGATTTCTGTGCATTGATTTTATATCCTGACACTTTACTGAATTCCTGTATAAGTTCTAGCAGTTTTGGAGTGGAGTCTTTTGGGTTTTCCACATATAGTATCATATCATCTGCGAAGAGTGATAATTTGACTTCTTCTTTGCCGATTTGGATGCCTTTAATTTCCTTTTGTTGTCTGATTGCTGAGGCTAGGACCTCTAGTACTATGTTGAATAGCAGTGGTGATAATGGACATCCCTGCCGTGTACCTGACCTTAGCGGAAAAGCTTTCAGTTTTTCTCCATTGAGAATGATATTTGCGGTGGGTTTTTCATAGATGGCTTTGATGATATTGAGGTATGTGCCCTCTATCCCTACACTTTGAAGAGTTTTGATCAGGAAGGGATGCTGTACTTTGTCAAATGCTTTTTCAGCATCGATTGAGAGTATCATATGGTTCTTGTTCTTTCTTTTATTGATGTGTTGTATCATATTGACTGATTTGTGGATGTTGAACCAACCTTGCAGTCCTGGAATAAATCCCACTTGGTCGTGGTGAATAATCTTTTTAATGTACTGTTGAATCCTATTGGCTAGTATTTTGTTGAGTATTTTCGCATCTGTGTTCATCAAGGATATTGGTCTATAGCTCTCTTTTTTGGTGGGATCCTTGTCTGGTTTTGGGATCAAGGTGATGCTGGCCTCATAAAATGAGTTTGGAAGTTTTCCTTCCATTTCTATTTTTTGGAACAGTTTCAGGAGAATAGGAATTAGTTCTTCTTTAAATGTTTGGTAGAATTCCCCCGGGAAGCCGTCTGGCCCTGGGCTTTTGTTTGTTTGGAGATTTTTAATGACTGTTTCAATCTCCTTATTGGTTATGGGTCTGTTCAGGCTTTCTATTTCTTCCTGGTTCAGTTGTGGTAGTTTATATGTTTCTAGGAATGCATCCATTTCTTCCAGATTGTCAAATTTATTGGTGTAGAGTTGCTCATAGTATGTTCTTATAATAGTTTGTATTTCTTTGGTGTTAGTTGTGATCTCTCCTCTTTCATTCATGATTTTATTTATTTGGGTCCTTTCTCTTTTCTTTTTGATAAGTCGGGCCAGGGGTTTATCAATTTTATTAATTCTTTCAAAGAACCAGCTCCTAGTTTCGTTGATTTGTTCTATTGTTTTTTTGGTTTCTATTTCATTGATTTCTGCTCTGATCTTTATGATTTCTCTTCTCCTGCTGGGCTTAGGGTTTCTTTCTTATTCTTTCTCCAGCTCCTTTAGGTGTAGGGTTAGGTTGTGTACCTGAGACCTTTCTTGTTTCTTGAGAAAGGCTTGTACCGCTATATATTTTCCTCTCAGGACTGCCTTTGTTGTGTCCCACAGATTTTGAACCGTTGTATTTTCATTATCATTTGTTTCCATGATTTTTTTCAATTCTTCTTTAATTTCCCGGTTGACCCATTCATTCTTTAGAAGGATGCTGTTTAGTCTCCATGTATTAGGTTCTTTCCAAACTTCCTAATGTGGTTGAGTTCTAGCTTTAGAGCATTGTGGTCTGAAAATATGCAGGGAATGATCCCAATCTTTTGATACCGGTTGAGTCCTGATTTAGGACCGAGGATGTGATCTATTCTGGAGAATGTTCCATGTGCACTAGAGAAGAATGTATATTCTGTTGCTTTGGGATGAAATGTTCTGAATATATCTGTGATGTCCATCTGGTCCAGTGTGTCGTTTAAGGCCTTTATTTCCTTGCTGATCTTTTGCTTGGATGATCTGTCCATTTCAGTGAGGGGAGTGTTAAAGTCCCCTACTATTATTGTATTATTGTTGATGTGTTTCTTTGATTTTGTTATTAATTGGTTTATATACTTGGCTGCTCCCACGTTGGGGGCATAGATATTTAAAATTGTTAAATCTTCTTGTTGGACAGACCCTTTGAGTATGATATAGTGTCCTTCCTCATCTCTTATTATAGTCTTTGGCTTAAAATCTAATTGATCTGATATAAGGATTGCCACTCCTGCTTTCTTCTGATGTCCATTAGCATGGTAAATTCTTTTCCACCCCCTCACTTTAAATCTGGAGGTGTCTTCGGACTTAAAATGAGTTTCTTGGAGGCAACATATAGATGGGTTTTGTTTTTTTATCCATTCTGATACCCTGTGTCTTTTGACAGGGGCATTTAGCCCATTAACATTCAGGGTAACTATTGAGAGATATGAATTTAGTGCCATTGTATTGCCTGTAAGGTGACTGTTACTGTATATGGTCTCTGTTCCTTTCTGATCTACCACTTGTAGGCTCTCTCTTTGCTTAGAGGACCCCTTTCAAGATTTCCTGTAGAGCTGGTTTGGTGTTTGCAAATTCTTTCAGTTTTTGTTTGTCCTGGAAGCTTTTAATCTCTCCTTCTATTTTCAATGATAGCCTAGCTGGATATAGTATTCTTGGCTGCATGTTTTTCTCGTTTAGTGCTCTGAAAATATCATGCCAGCTCTTTCTGGCCTGCCAGGTCTCTGTGGATAAGTCAGCTGCCAATCTAATATTTTTACCATTGTATGTTACAGACTTCTTTTCCCGGGCTGCTTTCAGGATTTTCTCTTTGTCACTGAGACTTGTAAATTTTACTATTAGGTGACGGGGTGTGGGCCTATTCCTATTGATTTTGAGGGGCGTTCTCTGAACCTCCTGAATTTTGATGCTCGTTCCCTTTGCCATATTGGGGAAATTCTCCCCAATAATTCTCTCCAGTATACCTTCTGCTCCCCTCTCTCTTTCTTCTTCTTCTGGAATCCCAATTATTCTAATGTTGTTTCGTCTTATGGTGTCACTTATCTCTCGAATTCTCCCCTTGTGTTCCAGTAGCTGTTTGTCCCTCTTTTGCTCAGCTTCTTTATTCTCTGTCATTTGGTCTTCTATATCACTAATTCTTTCTTCTGCCTCATTTATCCTAGCAGTGAGAGCCTCCATTTTTGATTGCACCTCATTAATAGCTTTTCTATTTCAACTTGGTTAGATTTTAGTTCTTTTATTTCTCCAGAAAGGGCTTTTATATCTCTCGAGAGGGTTTCTCTAATATCTTCCGTGCCTTTTTCGAGCCCGGCTAGAACCTTGAGAATTGTCATTCTGAATTCTAGATCTGACATATTACCAGTGTCTGTATTGATTAGGTCCCTAGCCTTCGGTACTGCCTCTTGTTCTTTTTTTTGTGTTGAATTTTTCCGTCTTGTCATTTTGTCCAGATAAGAGTATACGAAGGGGCAAGTAAAATACTAAAAGGGTGGCAACAACCCCAGGAAAATATGCTTTAACCAAATTAGAAGAGATCCAAAATCGTGAGGGGGGAGAAAGGGGATAAAAAGAGGTTCAAAAGGAAAGAAAGAAAGAAAAAAAAAAAAGAAAAAAGAAAAAAGAAAAGAAAAGAATTTAAAAAAGAGAAAATACCTAAGAAAAATGTAAAAAATAAAAAATATATATATTAGATAAACTAGTAAAAAATCGTTAAAAAAGAAAAAGGTAACAGTTAAAAAAAAAAAAATTTTACCCGAAGGCGAGAAAAAAAAAAAAAATGAAAAAGAAAAAAATTAAATTAACTGCCAGACTAAAAAAAATCGCAGGGAAAAAGCCATGAGTTCCATGCTTCGCTTTCTCCTCCTCTGGAATTCTGCTGCTCTCCTTGGTATTGAAACCACACTCCTTGGTAGGTGAACTTGGTCTCGGCTAGATATCTTGTTGATCTTCTGGGGGAGGGGCCTGTTGTAGTGATTCTCAAGTGTCTTTGCCCCAGGCGGAATTACACCGCCCTTACCTGGGGCCAGGGTGTGTAATCCGCTGGGGTTTGCTTTCAGGAGCTTTTGTTCCCTGAGCGCTTTCCGTAGAGTTCCGGAGGACGGGAATACAAATGGCGGCCTCCTGGTCTCCGGCCCGGAGGAGCCGAGAGCCCAGGGCCGCACTCCTCAGTGCGCCCTCAGAGAACAGCGCCCAGTTACTCCCATCTGCCTGACCTCCGGCCGCGCTCCGAGCTCACTGAGCCTGCGACCGGTTCAAGGTCACCCCGAGCTGCGAGCTTACTGTCGGCTCTGTCTCTGTAGCCGGCTTTCCTGTTCCAATACCCGCAAGCTCTGCGACACTCAGACACCCCCATCCTTTCGTGACCCTGCGGGACCCGAGGCCACGCTGACCCCATGTGGGCTTTGCCCCGGGTAGCCTCTGGAGCGATGTCCCTCAGCGGAACAGACTTTTAAAAGTCCTGATTTTGTGTGCGGTTGCTCCGCCGCTTGCCGGGAGCCGGCCCCTCCCCCCGGGGTCTATCTTCCCGTCGCTTTGGATTCACTTCTCCGCCGGTCCTACCTTTCAGAAAGTGGCTGTTTTTCTGTTTCCAGAATTGCTGTTCCTCTTCTCTTCGATCTGCCAATGGATTTTCAGGTGTTTGCAATCTTTAGATAAGCTATCTATCTGATCTCCGGCTAGCTGAAGTAGTCTCAGCCTGCTACTTCTCCGCCATCTTGACTCCTCCTTTTTTTTTTTTTTTTTTTTTTTTGAGGAAGCACTTCAACTCATTCTATGAGGCTGGTATTATCCTGATACAAAAACCAAAGATGACAAAACAAATCTACACACCAACATCCCTTATGAATATAAATATAAAACTGCTTAACAAAATACTAGTGACCTGATTCTAGCCATATAATAAAGTATTATGCATTATTACCAAGTTGAACTTATCTCAGGAAAACATGGTTAATATTAAAATATTAATGTAGTATACCAAATCAACAGAATAAAGAACAAAAACTACCTGATCATCTCAACTTAAGGAGAAAGATTAGTTGATAAATTCCAAAACCCTGCTATGATTCAACAAATTCAGAATAGAAAAAAACTGCGTCTACAAAAATCCCATAGCTAACATCCTACTTAATAGTGAATGCTTTCTTCCTAAGATTAGGACAAGGCAAAGATGTCTATTCTTGCCACTTTTCTTCAAAATTGTGCTGGCAGTTCTAGCCAAGAAGTTCTTGTACTTCAATAAGAAAAAGAAAAAGCATTATATTACTAAGGAAGAAGTAAAATTTGTCTATTTGTAGATGAGGTGATGTTCCCTGCAGAAAATCTAAGTAATATAATAAAAACTATTAGAATTAATAAGTTCAGTAAGAATTGTAGGACACCTGATAACTATCAATTTAAAAATCAACTGTATTTCTACACATTAGCAATGAAAAATTCAAAAGAATCTAAGAAAACAATTCTATTTATAATAACATCAAACATAATAAAATGTTTAGGAATAAGTTTAGTAAAAGAAATACAAGACTTGTATACTGAAGTTAAAAATAAAAATATCAAAAAATACTGTTAAAATAAATATCTAAATAAATAGAAAAACACTGTTCTTGGATAGTAAGACTTAAAAGGTTTAGAATGGTAAAAGCTACCCAAAGAAACCTATAGATTCAAACAATCCCTGTTAAAATCCTAATGACCTTTTTTGACAAATGGAAAAGCTGATCTTAAAATCCATATGCAATTTCAAGAGACTCCAAATAGCCAAAACAATCTTGAAAAAGGAAACGTTGGAAGACTTGCATTTCCGCATTTGAAAACTTTCTACAGAACCATAGTAATTAAGACAGAGTGATACTTGCATAAAGACAGACATTTGCATCAGTGTAATAAAATTGAAAGTCCAGAAATAAACCCATTTCTGTTCAACAGATTTTTTGACGAGAATTCCCCAAAAATGTAATGAGTAATAAATAGTCTTTTTAACAAATGGTGGTGGGCCAACTAAATATCTCATTCAAAAGAATGCTATTGAACCCCTTGCCCCATCACACCAAATGCAAAAACAGACTCAACTGGATCATAAACCTAAAAGTCTGAATTAAAACTATGTATCTCTTAGAAGAAAATGTAGGTGTAATTCTTCCTAACTTTGCCTTAGGCAATGATTTCTTTGATAGGATATCAAAGGTACAAGCAAATAATACTAAAGGTAGGTGAGAAGGGAAGCAAAGAGAGGAATGAGGAAGGGAGAGAGAGAGAAGAGAGGGAGAGAGAAGGATTGGATTACATCAAAATTAAAAACAAACAAAAATGTGCTTCAAATGATACCATCAAGAAAGTGAAAAGACAACTCACAGAATGAGAGAAAATATATGCAAATCACATATTTGCTAAGAGGCTTGTATCCAGAATACATAAACCTCTTACAAGTCAATAACAAAAAAGAAAAATGTATCAGTAATAAAATGGTAGAGTATTTGAATATAAATTAATCAAAAGAAAATATGTAAATAGCTAATAAGTGCATAAAAAAGATGCTCGTCTAAAGGATCACCAAGGGAATGCAAATAGAAACCAGTGAGATTCCATTTCACACCAACTTGTATGGCTATAATAAAGAAGACAGATACTACCAAGTGTTGGTAGAATTAGGAGAAATCAGAACTCTCATACACTGCTGATTTCCATACATTGCTGGCTATAAAATGGTATGTCCACTTTTAAAAACAATTTGGTAGGTTATCGAAGTATTAAACATAGAGTTATCATGTGTCCATCAATTCCTCTCCTAGTTATATATCCAAGAGAATTAAAAGCATATGTCCACATAGTAACTTGTATATGAAAAAAGTACTATTTATAATTGCCCCCCAAATGAAAAAGAAGTCCATCAACTGATAAATAAAATGTGTTAAGTGCATATAATAAATGTTATTCATCCATAAAGAGAAATGAAACACTGAAACATGTGCAATATAATGATCTTTGTTAACTTTATGGTAATGAAAGCCAGACACAAAAGACCTCATATTTTATTATTACATTTATATGAATGTCCAGAATAGGCAATCCATAGAGACATAAGGTAGATTTGCATTACCAAGAGCTAAGAAGAGGAAGAACAGGTAAGTTACTGGTGGTGGGTACCAGTTTTCTTTTAGAGGTGATGAAAATTATCCTGTTTAGGTAGTCATGATGATTGCATTGTCCTGTGATTAACAGTGACTAGAAGCAGTAAATTTTAAATTTTTGGTGTGTCTTTTTTAATTAATAAATCTCATTTTTAGAGAAATTTTAGTTTCACAGGAAAATTGAATAGAAAGTTAACAGAATTCCCATATATTCCCTGTCCCAACATATGTACCCCTGCTCCCACTTTGACATCTCCCACCAGAAAGGTAAATTTGTCACAATCAATGAACATTATACTTGAAGTCCATACTATACATTTGGGTTCACCCTTGGTGTTACACATATTTGGGTATGGACAAATATATAATGAAATATATCAGTCATTAGAGTATCATACAAAATAGTTTCATAGTTTCACTACTCCCAAAAATCTGTGCTTCACTTATTCATCTCTCTTTGCTCTTTAACTTTCGCCAACCAGTTTTTTTTTATTGTCCCCATAGTTTTGCCTTTTCTAGAATGTATATAGTTAGAATTATATAGTATGTAAGATTGACTTTTTACACTTAATATGTATTTAAGTTTCCTCCATGTCTTTTCATGGCTTGATAGCATATTAACTTTAGTGCTGGATAATATTCCATTGTTTAGATGTATGTATTTCCAAGTTTTGGCAATTATGAATAAAGCTGCTATAAGCATCCATCTGCAGGTTTTTGTGTAAACATAACTTTTCAATTTCTTTGAGTAAATACCAGAGTATGGTTAATGGGATCATATGGTAAGACTATGTTTATTTTGTAAGAAATCGTCAAACTCTTTTCTAAGTTGGCTGTTCATTTTGCATTCATGCCAACAGTGAATGAGAGCTCCTGTTGCTTCACATACTCGTCAGCACTTGATGTTATCTGTGTTTCAGATTTTGGTCATTCTAATATGTATGTGAAGGTATGTTATTTTAATTTGCATTTCTATGGTGGCATATGATGTGGCATATTTTCATAAGCTATTTACCATCTGCATGTCTTCTTTGGTGAGGTTTTTATCTTTGCCCATTTTTTAAACAGGTTGTTTTTTCTTTTATTATTGAGTTTAAAGGTTTGTTTTTAATATTTTGGATAATAGCCCTTCATCATATCTGTCTTTGCAAATATTTTCTCCCAGTCTGTGGCTTTTAACATTCTTTTAACATTGTCACTCACAGTCCTCCAACTCTGTACTTCCCCAATATTTGGTTGGCGATTCTGGGTCTTTTGCCACTCCATAACTTAGACAGTTTGTCACTATGCACAAAGTAGCTTCCCGAGATCATGACTGGGTTGTATTGAATCTATAGATAAGTCTGAGATCTTGGTAATATTGTGTCTTCCTCTCAACAAACATGGTATTTCTCTCCATTTATTTCACTCTTCTTTGACTTTTTTATTATATTAACTAGGACTGACAGCATGGTTTGTTTGTTTGTTTGTTTGTTTTTTCTCTCACACTTGATTATGTTATTTGCCAAGTTTTATTTCTTTTTTTCAAATCTATATATGCCTTTTTTTCCTTTTCTTACATCATTGCATCAGCTAGGACTTCCAGTATAATGTTGAAAAGCAGTGGTAAGTGGGTCGTCCTTGGCTTACTTCTGATATTTGTAGGAAGACTTCTAGATTCTCACTATTAAGTATGAAGTTAGCTCCTTTTGTATTCTCCCAAGTTGAGAAAGTTCCCCTCTAGTACTACAGTTTTTATCCTGAATATGTGCTGAATTTTTCAGATGCTTTTTTTTGCATCTATTGATATAATCATGTGATTTTTCTTTCTTAGCCTGTTGATGTAATGGATTATGCTAGTTGATTTTTGAATATTGAACCAGGTTTGGATACCTGACAAAATCCCACATGGCCATGGTTATATTTATTTTGATACAGCTTTAGATCATAATGGTAATATTTTGTTGGGAATTTTCACATCTATGTTCATGAGACATACTGGTCTGTAGCTTTCTGTCCTTTTAATGTCTTTTTTCTGCTTTTCTTATTAATTTTGTCATCATAGAAAGAGTTCAGAAGTATTCCCTTTGCTTCTATCTTCTGGAAGACATTGTAGAGAATTGGTATGATTTCCTCATTAAATCTTTCATACCATTGACCAATATGTCTATTGGTTTGGTTGCTTTCTGATTTAGAAGTTTCTTAATTATTGATTCAACTTCTTTAGATATAAGCCTATTAGATTGTCTACCTCCTCTGTGAATTTTGGCAGATGTGTCTTTCAGGAACTGGTTTCATATTGGTTGTCAATTTGGGGTCATAGACGTGTTCAAATTATTCATTTATTGTCCTTCTAATGTTCATGGCAACTGAAGTAATACCCTCCTCTTTAATTAGACTTCCTTGAGGTTTATCACTTTCATATGTATTTCCAAAGTTCTGCTGACTTTCTTTATTTCCTGTTTTCAATTTCATTGATTTTTGCCCTGTTCTTCCACTTAGTTTGGATGTAATTTGTTTTATTTTCCTATTTCTTAAGGTGGAAACCTATACTTTCAGATCTCTTTTTCTAAAATATGCATTCAGTGCTATAAATTTCACCCTAAGCACTGCTTTTGCTGAATTCAATAATTTTTACAAGCTGCATTTTCATTTTCATTTAAATATTTGAAAATTTCTCTTGATATTTCTTCACTGGCTCATATGTTACTTAGATGTGTCTTTTTTAATTTCTAAGTGTTTTGTGATTTTCCAGATTTCTTTCTTTTATGGGCATTTAGTTTTACTTCGTGGTCTAAAGCAGATACTGTATGATTGTTAGCCTTTAAAATTTATTACAGTGTATTTAATGACCTATAATGTGGATTATCTTTGTGAATGTCCCATGTGTGCTTAAGAAGAATGTGCATTCTGCTGTTGTTACATGAAGTAGTCTATAGATGTCCATTATACCCCATTGATTAATGGTGTTTTCCATTCAATTGTGTCCTTACAAATTTTCTGCCTGTTGGATCTGTTTTTTTCTGAAGATGAGGTGTTGAAATCAACAAATATTATAGTAAATTAATCTATTTCTCCTTGCTGTTCTAGCAGTTTTTGCCTCATATTTATTTATTTTTTTAATTTATTTTCAGCATAACAGTATTTATTATTTTTTCACCACACCCAGTGCTCCATGCAATCCGTGCCCTCTATAATACTCACCACCTGTTACCCCAACCTCCCACCCCCCCACTTCAAACCCCTCAGATTGTTTTTCAAAGTCCATAGTCTCTCATGATTCACCTCCCCTTCCAATTTCTCCCAGCTCCCTTCTCCTCTCTATCTCCCCATGTCCTCCGTGCTATTTGTTATGCTCCACAAATAAGTGAAACCATATGATAATTGACTCTCTCTGCTTGACTTATTTCACTGAGCATAATCTCTTCCAGTCCCGTCCATGTTGCTACAAAAGTTGGGTATTCATCCTTTCTGATTGAGGCATAATACTCCATAGTGTATATGGACCACATATTCCTTATCCATTCATCCGTTGAAGGGCATCTTGGTTCTCCCCATAGTTTGGCGACTGTGGCCATTGCTGTTATAAACATTGGGGTATAGATGGCCCTTCTTTTCACTACATCTGTATCTTTGGGGTAAATACTCAGGAGTTCAATTGCAGGGTCATAGGGAAGTTCTATTTTTAATTTCTTGAGGAATCTCCACACTGTTCTCCAAAGAGGCTGCACCAACTTGCATTCCCACCAAAAGTGTAAGAGGGTTCCCCTTTCTCCACATCCCCACCAACACATGTTGTTTCCTGTCTTGCTAATTTTGGCCATTCTAACTGGTGTAAGGTGATATCTCAATGTGGTTTTAATTTGAATCTCCCTGAGGGCTAGTGATGATGAACATTTTTTCATGTGTCTGATAGCCAATGGAAACAGTCAAAAAAAAAAAAAAAAGAGGCAAACCACGGAATGGGAGAAGATATTTGCAAATGACAGTACAGACAAAAGGTTGATATCCAGGATCTATAAAGAACTCCTCAAACTCAACACACACAAAACAGCCAATCATACCAAAAAATGGGCAGAAGATATGAACAGACACTTCTCCAAGGAAGACATAAAAATGCCTCATATTTTTGATGCCTTGTTGTTAGGCATATAAATATTAAGGGCTGTCATGTCCTCTTTGAGAAGTGACCCTTTGTCATTATGTAATGCCCCCTTTATGCTCATAAATTTTCTGTGGTCTGAAATCTGCTCTTTTTTTTTTTTTAAGATTTTATATATTTATTTTACAGAAATGTAGCAAGAGGGGAAACAAAGCAAAGGGAGCAGAAGAGGGAGAAGCAGCACCCTCCCTGCCCTGAGCAGGAAGCCCAATGTGGGGCTCCATCCCAGGACCCTGGGATCATGACCTGAGCTGAAGGTAGATGTTTAACAACTGATCCATTCATGCACCCCTCTGCTGTTTTCTAATAAGCCCATGAAAGGCATTCTTCATATCTGTTACAGTATTTTTTATTTCTAATATTTGTTTTTGTCTCTTTCTGGAATTTCCATGTTTCTAACAGTGGCCAGCATGATTTTCATGCTGTCTACTTTTCTCTTTAGAGACCTTAGGATAGAAATCATAATTGTTGTAAATTCCTGGACTAATCATTGCAACACACATGTCATATCTGAGTCAGGGTCTGAAGTCTGCCCTGTCTCTTCGTGTGTGTGTGTGTTTGTGTGTGTGTGTGTGTGTGTGTGGTTTTTGTTTTTGCAGGGTTTTTTGTGGGTTGTTTGCTTGTCTGTTTGTTTTTGTTGGTTTTTTTTTTTTTTTGCCTTTTAGTATGTCTTATAATTTTTTCTTGATAGTGTCATGATGTAGCGGGTAAAACTACATTGCTATAAATAGGCCTTCAATAACATGGTGGTAAGGTTGGGGGAATGGGAAGCATTCTATGGCCCTATGAGTAGGTCTCGGTCTTTTAGTGAGCCTGAGCCTCTGGACTGTGAACTTCACACATGCTTTTAGTTATCTCCCACCTTAGGTGGAATGGGAATGCTAGATGGAACATGGTATTTCCCTTCTTCTATGTGGAAAGCTAAAATTGCCTTTAATTAGGTACTCTTCTTCTCTCAAGTCATTTAGGCTGTGGTGGAAGCTCAGTAGTTTAGACTCTGGTTATATAGCTTCCCCTGAATGCAGACCTTGTGAAAATGAATAGAATTCTCTATGATATTTAATACATGATACTGTATTTCTCTAATACTCCCTCTGAGAAACTAGTAAAGCTCTAGAAGGTAAAACTCAAAAGTGTACCCACCCATTTCCTCATGACCATGTTCCCTTGTAGTTTTTTCTCTCAGATTTGCCCACACTGAGCCTCTAGCAATTTGTCATTAATATTCAGGTTATTCTACTGGCATTGGTTCCTGTGGAGGTTACTGCTCATGGTTTTCTCCAATGATAAGTTGTCATTCTTAATATTTGCTTGCTGGGCTCTTCAATTTGGGGGCCAGCAATTTATCCTATGACCTCAATTTTCCAATGGATATAAAAAGAGTTGTTGATATTTATGCTCTTAATCTCACAAAACAAACTGAGGGTTGTTGGAGGGAGGGGGCTTGGGAGAAGGGGGGTGGGGTTATGGACATTGCGGGGGGGGTGTGCTTTGGTGAGTGCTGTGGGTGTGTGGACCTGGCGATTCATGGACCTGTGTACCCCTGGGGATAAAAATATATGTTTATAAAAAATAAAAATTATAAAAAAATTTTTTTTAAAATAATTGTTGATATTTAATTTTTTTCAGCTTTTTACTGGTTGTTAGGATGTAGTAGTAACTTCTAATCTTCTTGCATGTCAGAATGACTGCCTTCTTCATTTTTATTAACTTCTAGTTTTAGATTGAATAATCTCTACAGATTCATCATCAGGTTTAATGACTCATTCTTCTGCCAGCTCCAATCTACTATTGATATGTCTAGTGAATTTTCTATTTTAAATATTGCAGTTTTGAAGTAAAAACTTCCATTTGTTTTTATTTTATAATATCTATCTCCTCTTTGATACTTTCTGTAATGGTCCCCACATACGTCCGCATTCTAATGTCCAGAAACTGGGCATTACATATAAGTAACCTTATATATGTAAAGATGGTACTTTGCAGATGTAAGTTAAAAATTTTATGACGAGCTAATTAACTTGGATTATTCAAGAGGGCCTGTTAAAATCCCAATAGTCCTTAAAAGGGATGTAGGATGAGTCTGCATCAGGGAAGAAGGAAATGTAATGACATAGGGAAGAGACTGGAGTTATATAGCCACTGGCCCAGAAATGTTGTCGGTCACAAGCAATGAATTCTCCTCTAGAGCTTCTAAAAGGAACTAACCCTGCCAACAACTTGGTTTTAGCCTTTAAGTTCTATTTTGGGCTTCTGACTTTTAGAACTATGACAGAATATATTTTTGTTGTTTTAAGCTACTAAGTTTTGTGACCTGTTACACCAGTAAATGAAAGTAAATGAAACAAAAACAGGCCCTCTCCAAGGTAACTTCTTTTGCCTGTTTTTCTCCTTTGTGTAGGAGTCACAGTTTCCTATTATTTGCTTGTCACATAATTTTCTGTTAAACTTGGACATTTTACATAATACATGGTAGTAACTTGGGATATTGATTCCCTCCTATTTCTAGAAGGGGCTAATTTTGTTTGCTTAGTTACTGACTGAAGTAACTACTTGAAGTCTCTTTCCTTGTCATTGTAAAGCGACATGATGTCCCTGCTCAGATCCTCCCACCTTTTTTTAAAAAAGTCTTTTAGTTTGGCTACCTACTCAAGTTCAGCCCCTTGTTCAGCATAGACCATTTATTTGACAAAGACTGTGTTTTACTCCTCTTAACCAGTTAGGATTTTTACCTTTTACTGTTGGGTGTGTGTCTTTAGAGGCTGCCATCACAGTTCAGAAATTTAATATTTTTGCCCCATGTTAAGTCAGGGACTAGTAGCTTGGAAGTAGCCTAAT
This sequence comes from Mustela erminea, assembly GCF_009829155.1. Taxonomy (NCBI): domain Eukaryota; kingdom Metazoa; phylum Chordata; class Mammalia; order Carnivora; family Mustelidae; genus Mustela; species Mustela erminea. The sequence continues at coordinate 48,440,493 of NC_045623.1, read as the reverse complement.
ACATTTTTAAAATATTTCATTTATTTATTTATTTGTTTATTCATTTATTTAGGGGGTGTGCAGGGGGAGGAGGAGAGAGAGAACCTCAAGCAGACTCCACATTGTGCCACAAAGCCTGATGCCAGACTCAGTCTCACAACCCTGAGATCATGACCTGAACAAAATCTAGAGTTGGGCACTCAACTGACTGAACCACCCAGGCACCGCCTATCCAATCGTTTTTGCCTTGGGCATGCCGTCTTCTAGATTACTAAAGATTTGTGTGAATGTATTCCTAAACCTGGCTTCTTAGAAGTTGTTCCTGAGTCAAACAGCTTGCTGTTCAGCCAGTGTTTGGTCAGAGGTTTTGCCCCTTGTGCCAGTGACATTTCTGCCCAGTTAATAGATCTTTGTGTGAATAACAAATGCTTTTAAATCTGCCCCGTATCCTGTTTGATTACTCCTGAGTGGATAAAACCTAACACATATGCATAGACTTTCTGATCCTCAAGGTTGACTGTGATTCCAGGAGGATTCTTTGCTGTCACTTCCCCTTGCATCTCTGTTAAACTTCTTCTGGTAATTCTGTCATTTCACTTGTTGCTACTAATATCATGGAACCATCAGCACCACTAAAATCTTCACTGAAGAATGCCACAGGGTAGGCCTGAGTTCTGATACTGGGGATCCTTTGGCTTACAAGGCTCTGTTTATCCAACCTTACTGTGCTTCACTCACCACACACCAGGTTCATAGGTCTCCATTTTGATTCCCAAACATGTGAGGATATTTCCAATTTATAGCTTTGCTTTGGCATACTCCTTCTCACAATCTTCACATGGATCACTCCTTTTCATCATAAAATAATCTCTCTTCAGAAGTGACATTGTGGGGTGCTTGGGTGGTTCAGTCAGTTAAGTGTCTGCTTTGGCTCAGGTCATGATCTCAGGTTTGTGGGATCAGCCCCAAGTCAGGCTCACTGCTCAGTGGGGAGTCTACCTCTCCTTCTGCCCCTCCCCTACTTGTGCTCTCTCTCTCTCTCAAATAAATAAGATCTTCTAAAAAAAAAGTAAACTTATCTATCTAAAGCAGACTCCCTTATATAAAGAAGGCTGTGTTACCTAAAGTACTTGTATCACCCTTCCATTTTTCTGTTTTATTCATACTATTTACCACCATTTATAATTATTTTGTTGGGGTAGTTGTGTGGCTCAGTCATTTAGCTGGACTCTTGATTTTGGCTCAGGACATGATCTCAGGGTCATGGGATCAAGCTCTACATCCAGGTCCATGCTCAGTGCTGAGTCTGCTTTTCCCTCTTCCTCTGGTCCTTTCCCCTGTTCTTGTGCTCTCTTTATCTCAATTAAATTAATAAAATCTTAAAAATACAATAAAATAAAACAATTTTTGTTTATTCATTTGTTTGTTGCCTACTCCTGGCTTTGGAATGTAAACCCCGTGAAATCAGGAGGTTTAGATTCTGTAGTCAGAGCACCCAGATCAAGATCTTGCTCCTAGAATCCATTTATTCCTTTAAAAATTGTTGAGAACCTCAAAGAGCTTTTTGGAGGGAGAGGTAAATTTTACCTCTTGATTTTTACAATATTATAAGCTAAAACTGAGAATTTTTAAAATATTTATTCCTTTAAGAATAAAATGATAAGTTCATTACATGTAAAAATCAGTGATCCCATTACCATAAAATATATAGCCTCTGGAAAATTCCACTTTATACCTACAAGAGAATAAAAGTATAAAATTCAAGTAATGTTATTATTATGAAAAGAATTTAAACTTCGCAAACCTCTTGGGTTTACTGCCAACCTAGTGTCTGATATAATAGCAACAGCATAAAGACAGTGTATTTTAAAAAGTTGTTATATTAAGGAAGAGTCTTCCCCTGCTTGATTACAACCCCCCTTAACATCAAAATTATACTTCCCTAAATGAGCTTTTAGTTGGTTAGGAATTTTTTAAGGGTGAATCATAATATGAATACCAAGTACTAAGAGGCCTGCCATTAGAGTAAAACAATAGACTTTTTTATTTCATTGTAGATGTCATAATTCATAAAACTCAATTCCACCAGCCATTGAAAACGCACCAAATACATTGTTATGTTATAATAAACTTGAGGTTAACTGAAAGACTAATAAGTCTATTTCACATGAAATTGCTTTAATTCATGTATCCCTCAGTCTGTTTAAAGTCAGTTTTTTGTAAGTGACAGATTGACACTTTTTTTTATTAGAAACATCTCTCTTTTTTCAAGATTCATTTATTAATTTCAGAGAGACAGAGACAGACAGAAAAAGAGTGCAAGTAGTGGGGCAAGTGGCAGAGGAAGGAGAAGGAGGATCTCAAGCAGACTCCATGCTGAGCACAGAGCAGGATGCAGGGCTCAATCTCACAACCCTGAGATCGTAACCTGAGCTAAAGCCAAAAGTGGGATGCTTAAATGACTGAGTTAGCCAGGCACCCCTAGAAACATCTCTTACTCATGTGCCTATATAGAGTTGTTTTTAATTTATTGAGGAGTAATTGACAGATATAATTGTATATATTTAAAGTGTACAACATGATTTGATATACATAGTCATTGTAAAATGATTATCAAGATCAAGATAATTAATACCGTCATCATCTTACATAGCTAATTCTTATTCTTATAAAATGCTTAGAATGAACTCACTGTTTCTGTCTCAATATTTATAATAGTTCTTAGCTAACTCTCCCAGACTCATGAAATATATTTAAAAAAAATGCTGTTTTTATTTGATCCTAGGTCTTTCTTCAAAATGCTTAAATGAAGAGAGTAATATCAAAATATTCCATTAAAATCTTTTTTTTTTTTTTTTAGATTTTTATTTATTTGACAGAGAGAGAGACAGTGAGAGAGGGAACACAAGCAGGGGATGTGGGAGAGGGAGAAGCAGGCTTCCCGCTGAGGAGGGAGCCTGATACAGGGCTCAATCCCATGATCCTGGGATCATGATCTGAACTGAAGACAGAGGCTTAATGACTGAACCACCTCGGCACCCCAAAAATTTTCCATTAAAATCTTAACTCCAAAGTAACACCGATTCTTTTATAATTAATGTAAAGTTTTAGAGAAAAAAAGACTGTACCATGTCTAAATTTTATCTAAAAGTAATTATAAGGATTTCTTAAATTCAAAAATATTTCTGAGGGGCGCCTGGGTGGCTCAGTGGGTTAAGCCGCTGCCTTCGGCTCAGGTCATGATCTCAGGGTCCTGGGATCAAGTCCCGCATCGGGCTCTGTGCTCAACAGGGAGCCTGCTTCCTCCTCTCTCTCTCTCTGCCTGCCTCTCTGCCTACTTGTGATCTCTCTCTGTCGAATAAATAAATAAAATCTTTAAAAAAAATTCTGAAATAAAGATAGACTGTATAGATATTATTTATTATTTTAACATCAATAATAATGGAAATTAGATTTATTTGACATAATTTGTACTTAGCAATCCCTTAGAAGCTTCATGATTACCACTTCTCTTTGTAAATTCTTCAGTAAAACTGCACAGCAAAATTTTACAGATAAATTTCAGGCCTATGAGTATATGAGATCTAACAACAACAACAACAAAAGTAATAGCAGCTAACACTTATTTAACAGTTACTACATGCTAGACATTTTACTCCATGACTGTGTATATGCATGTGCTGAGCCTTATGCCAAGTGCTATACATGCATTTCTCATTTGTAGCACATTTCCATTTAATTTTTATAATACACTCATGGAATATCTTTTTATTATGCCTTTGACTAAAGAAAAAGTGATCACTACGGTTAATATAATTAACACTAGCTGTCACAACAGACAAAACTTTAATATAATGGTTAACATAAAGGTTGATTTCTTGCTCTATAAATCTAAAGTGGATAGGGCATCCCTCCTCCATAATATAGCCAGCCTATCTGAAACAAGCCCTCCAAAGACTGAAGCAGAAAAGTGAGGGAATTTTGTATCTAACTACCTTGGTTCCAAAGTGACTCCCTTACTTCAAATCATAATCTGTTGACCAGAACCAAATTATGCAGCCCCAGTCAAACTTCGATGGATACTGGGAAATGCAGAGACACAAATGAAATATTATACCACAGATGACCAAAGATCCTTTGACCCCCTTTTCATAAACACAGAATACAATCCTGAAAGGAGACAATGGAAAGCCCCATCAAGTCCAGAATCTCTCAATTTTTACAACGATCTCTTAAACAGCTCTGGATAAGGTTTTAATCTAAAGACTAATGAGTCAAAAAAACAAGTCATCACATTCTGCTTCACCCATCTATACACAAATTGAATATGAAAAATGGGAATAGGGAAAGACCAAATTACAAATGGAAACAATGGGAGGCACACACTAGTAACTCTGTGAAATTCCTTTGCTTTATGTATGGATTCCTGGATTAGTACTAGATTAGTCCCAGATTCTGCTTTTTGTGAGTTGTTCTGTCTTCTTCAGTTTCTTCTTTTTTCCTTTTCTTCCTTGACCATATCTCAAGTGGGGGAATTACCTATGTTGGAGGCTAGCAAAGCTTTCTCAGTGCACTTCCTACTCACTAAAGACTGGGAACTCAAGTGTACATTTAAATCTTACATGGTCTAAGGTATTTCAGACCTAGATCTTCTGGTAAAACCCTTCCATAAAAACTTCAGTTATCAGAGTTATCTTACCTTTTTCTACTATCAGTTCCATGTAATCACATTCAAAAAATTATTTTAAAGTCCTATGTAGTGCTTAGATACACTTTTTTTTTCTAAATTTCCCCTTGCTTTCTTCCATCTCTCTTGCTCTAGCAATTAAATGGAAGTTACTATGAGGCTATCTAGAATAATAGGTGGAAAGCCCACACACCTAATCTCAACTCTGTCCTGAGTCATCATTTTTAACTAATGGGTTTGGGCCTTTGTCTCAAAGCCTTATTAAATTGCATGATTTACTATTTGGGATTATAGAAGTAGACAACTTTTATGAAGGTGAAGGGATCTAAATTTCTGAACTCTCCATTCTCTTTCATTTTTTCTGGAAAACCAACTACCTTGCTGAGCTCTTCTTTTCTATAGGGTAACTTGCCAAACACTCCAGTACAACCAGCACACAGAATTAACACTCTTTTTTAAAATTTCTTCGTGTATGCTAGCTATACACCTTGTTTGCCTTCCAAATTATCACAAGGAAATGCTTTCCAGTTACAAAAACTAGACTGACATTTGGATTGAAAATGGCCATCAGTTTTCTCATCTGATAGCTAAGATGAGGCCACATTTAAGGTTTCAGTTAAGGTACCAACTTCTGTTTTTACCACCATAATTAATCTTAACTTCTATCACATATAAACCCTGTAACCTCAGTAGCTTAGCACAGACTTCTCTATTTCTCATCAAAGAACCAATGTGTGTTAGTAGAAACTTGCAGGTATGCTAATGGAACAAATGGACTCCAAGATCTACTTGGGAGGGGAAGAAAATGATGCCCTTAGTTGCTTTCACTCTGAAGTGATGTTTCACTTTTGCTCACAATGAAATGGATAGAAATGATCACATAATTACTACCTTCCCATATGTGAAGCTGGGCAATGCAGGGGAGTATATGGAATAGATGGCATTGTAGCTTAGAATTGGAAAATAAATCCAAATATAACTGACTCCAAAGACTATTTTTTTCCATCAAGTTATACTTTCTTTTATTGAATTTAACATTCTCCTTCTCTGTTCTTGGTAGTAAGGATATTAAAAAGATTATAAAAGAAATCTGAACTATTATACTGATATGAAAGTACATTTTTGTTTGTTTGCTTTTAATTTTAAATTTGGCAAGAAAGATTTCTAGTTTTATATGCATGAGTATGCTCTAATTGCTCATCTGAAGTAATTTAGTTGATACTATTTTATATCCTGGACTAAAATTCAGTCATTCTAGCAAACAATTTAGGAGGGGAAAAAAAAAAAGCACTGTTAAAACTGCCTAAAGCACAAGTGGATTGAAATCAGCAAGATATGATAAATTGGATGAATCTGAAAGAAAAATGTTGGAGGCAGAAAATGTAATGTGTTTCAATGGAAACCATAAAATCTGCTTTAGAGTCTTCATTTCAGACTTATAAGTGGATTTAGAGCAAGACAAAGTACATAATGAGATAAAATAACTAAAGATTGTATAAATCTGATCACAGGCACTTTGATATAATGACCCTCAAATAATTAACCCTTTGACCCTACATTCTGAATAGGAAATAGCATTTTTGTTCTCAGAAATATCTTTTATATAACGGCTGGCACTTCTTATAAAAGATCTGAATTTACTTCTTCATAACTGTATCTGAAATATAAATGCTGTTCTGAAATAACTGTAGAGGACTGGCCCATCTTCCAGGCTTGTAATTCCTACAAAGAGTTAAGAAGTGCTAACATAATACACAGTTTTAGAATTACAGTGTCTATCCAGTATGCCATATCCTTTCTGTATCAATCAAGAAATTTACATGTTTAATTTCTAACACTGAAAAAACCTCTTAAAATATAAGATAGAATAGGCATTCATGAAGCATCATGTATCTCTAAAATATCTGACCTACAGCAAAATATCATTTTCATAAAGAAAAAAATTGATTAGGCATTATAAAATAAAAACTGGAAGGGATAATAGGTTTAACTTTAGTTAAAGATAAAGCAGCTATTGGGGCACCTGGGTGGCTCAGTGGGTTAAAGCCTCTGCCTTCGGCTCAGGTCATGATCCCAGGGTCCTGGGATCGAGCCCCACATCAGGTTCTCTGCCCGGCGGGGAGCCTGCTTCCCCCTCTCTCTCTGCCTGCCTCTCTGCCTACATGTGATCTCTATCTGTCCAATAAATAAATAAAATCTTAAAAAAAAATGAAAAAAAAGATAAAGCAGCTATTTATATAAGCTAATAATTAATAAGACAGAAATTTTGAATAATATTAACAACCAAAGCTCTCAGCAGTTAAGCTGCCATGTATAATCTGATTGATTTATTTGACAATATAAATGAAACAATGTAATACCTATCCTTACCCACAAGTTACAGATAGGGCTTTTATCTTCATAATCTTAGAGATGTTCCACTGAAACTTGTAATATCATCCTTGCCACTTAACATACTAACTCTGTGAGGGTAGGGTTTTATATGCCTTGTTTATTGTTGGATTTTGAATGCCCAGAGCTGATAAAAATAAAATGTAGTAATAACCTGAAATGTAGTAAAAAATAAGTATAATAACGTACTCCAAATTTCAAAACCTGTTGTAAGGGTGAAAGGAAAGAGGTAAAGCATCTGGACAGTGATCCATTCATTGTTTATAAAGTGGTTGCCTACAGGAAAGGAAGAAGGCAGGCAATCTAATCTAATCCCCATGTCAACAGAAACTCCAGAATAAAATGGACAAATGATAATTTCTAGGAGAAAGAGACCTTATCTATTGACTGCCTTTAGCAGGATGGTACCTGGCTAAAGCACTGTTTATATTAAATAAACCAAGAATATATGAGGTTACACTCTCCAGAGAATGTCATATAAACTATACCACTCTGAAATAAAAAACAGAAATATTTCATAATGTAAACACTTGCCTCTCACTGTGTGGTAAACCTATAAACCTCACTAACGATTTCATCTACTTTGCTGAACCACACGTGCTTGTTTTTCAAGGGAAGAGAGAACCAACCTGCAAAGTCACCCTTGATGTTCCAAATCTCTCTCTGCCTTATTTAAGTCTCTTGATTATTTGTATCCTTGAAATTATTAGTAAAGTTTGACACTGGGATAAGATCTCTGATTTGTCTAAGTCTAATCTGAGAATTCATTCATGTTAAATTGGCTTGTGGATGAAAGAAATTAAGGATAGCACATAACTTGTATAATCATAAAACCACTCAAATTGGGACATGTTTTAAGACTGGGAGACACCATTATTAATAATTATACCTGGTCAACAGCCACAAATCGAGACTTTCAAGGGCAATACTGAGACATATAGTCATGGTACGAATAGCACTGGGTCTTTCATTCATTAGTGTGTTGTTTTCCTGAAAAATATTTTTAAATTTTGCCAATTTGAAATTTCCTGCTTTGAAAGTAAATGGGGAAATACAGACCCATGTAGAAGCTGCAATACTCAGTACTATATAAATTATGAATTATTCTGACAGACCTTAAAGTATTGATTTAAAGGTCAGGGAAATTATATCATGACATAATTGTATGCTATTTTAATTAAACATTTAAAATTATATAGGACAGTTATGGACAGCTTCCTTATCCACATTGTATTTATCTGCATGAATATTAATATTTAAGAATGATATCTTAAAGTTGGAATTATGGTAACAGTTGATATGAATAGCATTCAGACTAATTTATATTCTTTCAGAATCACTGCACATTAATCACATCTCAAAGGAATCTTATGCAGTGTCTAAGGCTTAGGAGTTGCTCAAGGTTTGAAGATATAAAAATAAACAAGATGTGTAATTGATGATATCAGAACCATTATCTACCAGAGCAGACTTTGTCTGGAGATTTTGGAAGCATCATAAAATCTTAGTTGTAAATTAAATTGTATGATTCTTGTTTTTATAAACCAATTTAAGGATGATGAATAGGGCTTAGTGGAGCCATATACCTCTTGAAATTATAATAAAATAAATGTGGGATCATTTCTGCATTTTGGGGTACAAAGAGATGTTAATTATTTTATGACATTCTTTTTTTTTTTTTTTAAAGATTGTATTTATTTATTTGACAGACAGAGATCACAAGCAGGCAGAGAGGCAGGCAGAGAGAGAGGAGGAAGCAGGCTCCCTGCTGAGCAGAGAGCCCGATACGGGGCTCGATCCCAGAACCCTGGGATCATGACCTGAGCTGAAGGCAGAGGCTTTAACCCACTGAGCCACCCAGGCTCTCCTATTTTATGACATTCTTAAATTTTCTCAGATTTGGATTTGTGACCAAAGGAAAAAAAGAGTTAAGAATCAGAGAAACTGTATCTAGGGGATAGGTCCTTTTAGAGATGACCCTTATTATGAGGCAATAATTGCTCACATTCATACTCTGGTTAATAAAGTTACCTCTGGCCTAGTAGGAGCTTGATGCCTATTAGCAGACTGCACCACCTTGAAAAATATTAACCTGTAGCCATTCATTCAAATTCTCTTTATCTTAAAAGGAAAGAAGAGTAATTGTCTGTTTTTTACCAAACTCTCTCTCCCCTACTTAACAACCTATATTTTGTGAACTTTCTGATATCCAGGATTAACTTTGAGACAAATGTTTTGATTATTCAAATATTAATTACAATATTCTTTTATATATAATATATTGATGATCATTTTAACATATAAATATAATAAGATATTCATAACACCAAAATCATCTTTGGACCATAAATTTAAAATTCTATTATTCAGAATATTCATTTCTTTCTTTTAGTGTCTTGAGATTATTATGAATATGAACACCATAGATTATAAAATTCCTCAAAAAAATAAATTTTGGCAATGTCTTCTCTTAATTACTTCCATTCACTTTTAACCTTTGCCATCAAGTTTCCTACCTCTGCCACTTTGTTGAATTTGGTCTTTGTCAAGTTCACCACTGACTTCCCGTGTTCAAATTCAATAAATACTGAGACTTTTCAGCTAGTATTCAATAGAGGTGAATAGCCTATTTTTTTTTATTTTAAGTTAGTTTTATCAAATTAGTATACATATACATTTTTTAAAGTCAAGAAGTATTATAAAGTATAAAGTTTTTAAAAATTCTCACTGATAAGAATTCTCATTAATAATGACTACAAAAATCAGACATCAATACTGTCTTGATCAAAAATAGTACATAGTTATTTAAAGCACAAAGCTTGATACAGAAATTCACATTTATAGAAAGAAGCTCCAGTTTCTTCTTAAAAATATTTCAGATACCTTATTTGGGGGTTATATCCCAATATGCACATAAACTTCATATATATGAATATATATATTTTCAACATTTTATCAAAATTACATAATATAAAGAAATATACTGTAGAAAATATACTACAAAGGAAAAATACTATAAAGAAAATATATTTTTACAAAGCCCCATGTAGATTCTCCCTAAACCATCCATTTTGCCTCAGTGTGACATAAATATTTTATCATTTTTAATATGTGCCATGATTTGAGTAAGGTTGAAAAATATGCTCTATAGGCTTGCAGAATAACTATTCACTATTATACCTCAAGTTCGAATAGCTACTCTATAAACACTTGCTGAAAAATTAAAGAATAAAAGGATAAAATACATAATTAGATATATAGAATATAGGGAGGTTTTATTGTATCTTTGTTGGCTCTATAGCAAAATATGAATGTTATGTTTAAGACAGGGGAATAAGGAATTACTACTATCCATATGCTTACTTGCTGCCATGAAATTTACCTCTTTTAGATAAAAGTAGAATGTTTTTACACATTGATTCAAGATCACTTAAGAATACTCCTTGTGGGCATGACATACTGCCAGATGTTATAAAAGATAGAAGTAAAACAATAACAACAAGAACAAAAACCAGTCACTATTTATAAGGAATTCATATTTTGGCAAGAGGAATTTTGCCAAAAACAAACATAACAAAAAGCAAAGACAAAAAGAGTGTTGTGGGATGCATAAGACCAAGGCATTAATGGTTATTATTAAGAAGAACAACAGCTTACTGGAAAAAAACGAACATAATTATGGTATTGCAGAGTAAGTGAGTTTCAAAAGGCAAAAACAGATTCACTTAAGGTGGAAAAAAAATAAGTACAATCATAGTACTATACATTCTTGGAATGATAAGTTACACTTTATAATTGGAACATTCTTTATAAAGAAAAAGAAATACTGAGATATGCAGCTAGAAAATAATTTAAAATCAGATATTGAAGAACCTGAAAGCCATGTTAAAACATTTATTCTGAAGGCAATGATCCTTGGTTTTTTGTTTGTTTGTTTGTTTGTTTGTTTTTTAAGTTTAGAACAAGGAAGTCATAAAAAAGATAACTGTTTTTGAAACAGTATAGGTAGCAAGATCAGTTGGAAATCTATTGGGATAATTTGGGCAAGAAAAATTAGTATGATAATATCACCTATTGGATGGTAGATTACAATCTAGGTAGATTCTCTTTCTCTAAGGGTTTGAAGATTAACTGATTTGAAAAATTGGTAATATAACACCAAACATCAATGTTATTTGTGGAAGTTGGTGGTCTTTGCCAGAGAGTTCATCACTTCTTCTGTTGTTGAACTTATTTGAACTATCATTGAATAGGGTCTGGAATTGGCAATTTCCCAATAGCCAGAATACAATATGAGACAGAATACAATACACTTGGGAATATGACATCACAGGATAAAATAAAACTACATCAAGACAAAGATAACAAGCTAAATAACACATGGAACTGGAAGCACAATTAGACAGAATAAGAATTTTAAATACTTATATTGAATGTACCAAAAAAGGAAAGAAAAAGCAGCATGAAATAAGAATAAGAAAAAATAGTAATAAGTATATAAGAAAAAATCTTAGGTACATATATGATAGAAATAGTAAAATGGATGGTACTAAAGAATAATTCATGAGTTTAGAGGTCAAGTTGAGGCATTCTCCCAAAAGAAGTCTGAAAGGATAAAGGGATAAAAAAGAAAAAAAAGAAAGAAAGAAAGAAATGTTTAAAGACATGGAGAACAGAAATCAAAGTATTTAAGTAACTGATGTCCCAGGAGGAGAGAAAATATATGAAGAAGTAGTGGAAGATATGCCAAATAGAAAAGAATAAGAGCAGAACAAAAACCCAACTATATGTGCATATTCTACTATACATATCCAGATAGGAAAGACAGAGAAACAAATTTAAAAGCTTGGTGCGGGGTGGCATTCAGGTGGCTCATTTGGTTAAGCACCCAACTCTTAATTTCTGCTCAGGTCATGATCTCAGGGTCATGAGATCTTGTCCCACATCTGCTCTGTGCTCAGCAGGACGTGTGCTTGAGTTTTTCTCTCTTTCTCTGCCCCTCCCCTTGCTCTCTTTTTCTCTCTCTCTAAAAAAGATACATAAAACATTTTAAAAAAATAAAAAATAAATAAAGCAAAAGCTTCTAAAGGACCAAGAATTAAATGACATCCAACTTTTCAACAGCAATACTGAAACCAAGAAATAAATAAAATAATATTTTTGAATATTGAAAGAAAATAATTTTGAACATAGACTGAAATTTTGCCAACTCATTGTTCAAGTTTGAGGGTAAATATTGTCCTTGGGATGAAAGCTGGAAGAAGGTATTCTACCGTCACTTCACATAAACCCTTCTGAAGGAAAGTGAGATGAAATGAGATGAGAAATGAATTTAGAAGATGTTGCAAACAATATGGAAAGTAACTGAATAACTTGGTAAGATTTGCCGTTTCTTAAAAAAAATTAAAAGCTTTTTAAAACCAAATAAAGGAATATATACATGATAACATCATTATAACCTAAATGACAGTAGTAGGACTAGATCCTGGACAAGAAAAATGATATTAGACAATTGACAAAACATGAATATGGTCCATAGATAATAGTACTGTATCAATGTTAACTTCCTAGTTTTAATAACTGTATGATTATATAATATGGCAACATTTGTGGAATGGATAAAGGATATTCAGGAATAATTTGTAATTTTTGTACCTTTTTTAGTAATTTGAAATTATTTCAAAATAAAAAATCAACAAAATCAAAGATACAATTTTGTGAAAAAACAAGGAAAAAGAAAGGAATGGATAGAACAAACTAGAAAAAAATAGAAGACAGTAATAGCCCAACTCTCTTAATAAATATAATAAATATAAATGGACTAAATAAACTGGTCCAGCTATTTTATATTTTCATGATGAACATATAAAGCAAAAAGTCAAAACTAAAGGGATAGAAAAACATTAGGAAAGGTTTAATTAAAATACAGCTGGTGCAGCTATACTAATGTCAGACAAAATAGAGCATGAGGAAAAGGCATTGCTAGAGATAAAGCAAGTAAACATAAAATGATAAAAGAATATATACTAAAATATATATATCATATATCACCAAGAATATATAATAATTATAATCATATAGGTAGTTAATAATTACCTCAAAATGCAGAAAACAAAATTTGATAGAAATCAGGAGAAGGAAATGAATCTGTAATAGTGGAATATTTTAATAGCTTTCTCTTAATTCTTTGTTAAGTAGACAAAGGGAAAATCTACAAAAATAGAATATCCTACTTTGCACAAAAACAGAATATTTGAATAACAATGAAAAGTTTGATCTAATGGACTTAAGCATTATAATATGTAGGTTTTAACAAACACCAAAGAATAGGTAGAGGCCAAGATTGAAAATAATTGTCCTTATGAAAATCATTAAAGTTAAAAGAGGCTGCTTCTTATGGGACTGTCGCAGCACTCTTAATCACTCAGTACTCCCAGCATTGCTCAGCTTTCAATTTAGAAGAAATAAGTAAAAAGTCCAGAAACCGTATGCATCTCAAACACAATGTTACTACTTATTAGTAACTAAATGGTAGAAGACTGCCAAACTTCATAATCTTCCAAAATAAGGTATGCTGAACCCATTTTTTTAGTATGGTCAGAGAAAGAAATTATACTAAGCATTCTAAAAGGTAAACTTTATATTCAAGGAAGGAGAGGTATTTTTCATCATTCATGAGGAAATAGGAAGGAACAGGAAAAGGTATTTCTCATCCCTCATGAATTTGAATATATGCCATTATGTAAAAATTGGAATAATGTACTAAGATAATCCTAAATAGAAAAATATGTCCAAAAAGTAATAGAAAATATTACTTAATAAAAAAAAGTACTTTTTTCAATCTAAATTGATACAAATTCATGTCCCCCCAAAATATTCTCAAGAACATCAATACAATTTCTGGCTGCTTTTTAAATTAACCATTTTAGTAAAGCAAGCATAAGGTAATTAGTAATGATGTAAATAAAGAAATATGGGAAAATGTTATTTTTACTCTATTTCTTTAAATTAAAATGATTTAAATAAGATACTCTTCAGTTTCTATAGCTTTTTTACATATCAGAAATATTAAAAGTAAGTGGAAATAATAAAATATTATGTAAAAATGGGTGGTTCTATAATATTTGGAATGACACAGGGAATGACAGATTTTATTAGATTCCATAGATTCAGATAGCTTAATCTAATACAACCATATTCCCATGCACATAATTTAATTATTACATAGTGAAACACTTACAGTTGTCAGGAGGCATCACTGTGAAACAGAATGGACACTAGACTTTATGGAAACAGAAACTAGAAATAGTACCAGCTCTGTCACTTTTGGATTATGTGACCTTGGATAGATTATTATAGCTTTTAAAACTCACTTTCCTCATTCCAAAACATTAATAATAAACTAAGTTTTTACAATGTGATATCATCTAGCACTGGAATGACTAAGACATTTTAGTTTTTACAGTACATTTGTTGTGGCTGCACAGAACCTTCACTTAAGAGAGAAGTCAGTCAGGACTCAGTATGATTTATGAATGATATTTTCCAAGGGTTCAGTCATCCCTTGTCTGAGACAGGATAGTTGTCCCCAAACTCCCTACTTCCTCCTCTTGTTCCAACTTTTCCTTTCTTCTATATACTTAATATAAAATATGGCTCAATTTAAAGTCAGCTCAATTTAAAATATCAATATAGGCTTTAGATTAAACAGAAGAGTTTAAAAACTTAAACACATTTTTGTTCCCTCTTTGCACTCTGGTACCATGATCAAAAAGGAAAATTAAAAAAACAAAAACAGCAAAAACAAAAAACACTCAAAAACAATGACGGAATCAGTGACACCAAAATCATTTGGAAGCTAGAAGCACATGGATGAAAAGTAACTGATAACCAGGCACTATGAAGTTGAATATTAAGGTTTAACGTAGACAAGCAAAGAAAAAAGCAGATTCACAGTGCAGAACACTAAAAAAGGTGGGGAATTTGAAACATGGTTTAAAAAAATTATTTGAGAGGCATAATTATATCAACTGATCTTTGGCAACCACACATAACCAGGTGACTCTTTCATCCATTTGCTCCTAAAGGAGACTAAATATTCACCCTCTTGAGAAGTTAAACCAAAGAAACTATGGACTCAAGGGCACCAGGTATAGCTAAGGATTGGCAGGGATAATTGGAGGAAGACTGAAAATTGGAGGATGAAATGAGAGAATAGCAGTTACTCACATATCACAGGCAAAATATTGGAAGAGTCTTCTTCTGAAGAAACCTCATATTACACGTCCCTGAATGAAGACCCTGGACCTCACTAAATTATCCCACATTAATGCTTGCAGTGTTTCCAAGTAGTATTTCAGAAACTTAATCTTAAATATGAGTGAACAAACAAGGATTAGCAGCATTTTTCACAAAAGCTGTAAGAAGAAAGTAACTTAGGGAAATAGAAAAATATACCATGGAGAAGAACCATCCACAAAAAAAAATTATATGATATTATTATCCTCCAAGATGTAGAGAAGATATTGCATCTATATTGACCATAAAATAGAATTTTTAGAAACTTGATTACATAATTATAAGGAGAGGATAAAATTGAGTAAACACCCCAGAAGAGAGGACAAATATAAAAAAAAAAAAAAATGGGGAAGTAAGGGATAAAAAGTAAGAGAGAGGATCAGTCCAAGAGGTCCACCTGAATAATAGGAGTCATAGAAAGAGAATACACAATGGAGATAATGATGAAATAAATAAAGAATAATTTGTCAGCATGATGGCAGACTAGGAACTCTCATATCCTTATTCTCCCTTAGAAATATCCCATACATAACTGCAGAATGACCATAATAACTTCAAAGGAGTTCCAGAAATGAATAAAAGATTTACGGCAACCAAGTAAACACCCAAATAAGAAAAAGTCGCAATCAAAACAGCAAGAAGTTTTGTGGCACTTTTACTTGCCCTTCACTACTCTCTCCCCAGTGTGGTGTAGCAGTTAGGAAGAAGCAGCCCATTTTTAATTTCTCTCCCTTAGGATGGAAAGAGAAGAATAAAACTTGTTTGGAATGTTCAAGCTTGCCTAAAGGACTGGTTTGTCTCTCACCTGACTCAAATCCTCAGGAGAGGAATGGCAATATAGTTTAGATATCAGGCTGAAAACCACTAAAGGCAGTAATGATACATAAAACTGCAAGGGAATTGTAAATCCACAGACTCCTGGGAGAAAAACAATTGAGGGCAGAGAATACAAAAGAAAATCTAAGGCCCCAAAATGAGGCGGGGGAAGACTCTGAGAAATTAAGACACTTAAAGGAACCTGGAGAAAAATCAAAAGAAAAGAAAACCATACGCACACTGACCCAGAGGGAATGCCTGCCCAGAAGAGATCTAAAAAGACTTTAACCCTTAACCCTAAGCAAATCTCAAAGCTTAGGGGTTTACTAAATAGTGAAAGTCTTCCATGCAAGTCAGCAAATATTGAAAGAAGTAACTGTTTTCAAATGTCCAATTTTCAACAATCACAAAGCAGAGAAAATAAAATAGGGAAACAAGGTCCATTTAAAGAAAATAAATCCTCCGAAACTGTCCCTGAATACACATACCAGACTTACCAGATAAAAACTTTATTTGTAAATTTCATTTTAATTCCAGTAGAGTTAACATACAGTGTTATATTAATTGCAGGTGTACAATGTAGTGATTCAACAGTTTTTTACATTATTTGGTGCTCATCAAGATAAGTACTCTTTTTTTAAAGATTTATTTATTTGAGAGGGAGAGAGAGAGAACAGGGTGGAGAGGGGGAGGAGAGAAAGGGAGACTGAGTCTTAAGCAGATTCCACACTCAACACTGAACTGGATGCAAAGCTTTGTCTCACTACCCTGACATCAAGACCTGAGCTGAAACCAAGAATCAAATGCTTTAACCAACTGTGTTACCCAGGTGCCGCAAGATAAGTACTATTAATCCCCTTCATCTATTCTACCCACCTTCCCATTCAGCTTTCCTCTGGTAACCATCAATTTGTTCTTTATAGATAAGAGTCTTTATAGATAAGAGTCTGGTTTGGCTCTTTTTGTTGTTCATGTGTTTTGTTTCTTAAATGCCACAAATGAGTGAAAGCATATGGTATCTGCCTTTGCTTATTTTGCTTAGCATTATTCTCTCTACCTTCATCCATGTTATTGCAAATGTCAAGGTTTCATTCTTTTTTATGGCTAACTAATGTTCCATGGTATGTATGCGTGTGTGTGTATATATATACACATATATTCTTTATCCATTTATCTACCCATAGACACTTAGGCTGCTTCCATAATTTGGTCATTGAAAATAATGTTGCAATAAATATAGGGGTGCATAGACTTTTTCAAATTAATGCTTTCATATTCTTTGGATAATTGCCCAATAGTGGAATTACTGGATCATATGATAGTTCTATTTTTAAAATTAACATACAATATATTATTTGTTTCAGGGGTACAGGTCTGTGATGATCAGTCTTAAACAATTCATAGCATGATAGTTCTATTTTTAATTTTTTTTGAGGATCCTCCACACTGTTTTCTACAATGGCTGCATTAGTTTGCATTCCCACCAACAGTGCATGAGGTTCCTTTTTTCCACATCCTCACCAACACTTTGTTGTTTCTTGAGCTATTGATTTTAGCCATTCTGACAGGTGTGATGTGATACTCATTGTGATTTTGGTTTGCATTTCCCAAATCATTAGTGATGTTGAACATCTTTTCGTGTTAGACAAAAACTTTAAAATAACTGTTTTAAATATGCTCAAAGAGACAAAGGAAAACATGAAATAATGAAAGAAAATCAGAGAAATAATATATAACCAAAATAAGATTAGCAATAAAGAGATAGAAATTATTTAAAAGAATTAAACAATTTTGTAGCAGAGAAATAAAATAACTGAATTGAAAAACTCAGTAGCATTTCAACAGCATATGTAAAAAAAAAAAGGAAAAAATTCAGCAAAATTAAAGATGGATCTTTTGAAATAATAGAGTCTGAGGAACAAAAACAAGAATAGAGAAAAGTGAACAGGGAATAAGGAACTTGCAGCATACTAGCAAATGGATCAAAATATGCATTTTGGGGGTCCCAGAAGAAGAGAATAAGAAACAGATACGTTACTTGAAGAAATAAGAGATGAACCTCCCAAATTTGAAGAAACACATACATTTACAAGCTTATAAATGCCGAGTAGGATAAGCAAAATGAGATCCACACTGTGAGGCATTATAAAGAAACTGTCAAAAGAGAAAAACAAAGAAAGAATCTTGAAAGTCACAAGAGAAAAGTGACTCTTTACATACCAGGGGTATTCAATAATTTGCAGATATATCAGCAGAAACTTTGCATGCCAAGAAGCAATAAGAGGATATATTTAACGTGCTGAAATTAAAATAAATAAATAAATAAATAAATAAACAAATAAACAAAAACAAAAACAAAAACAAAAACAAAAAAAACCACTGTCAACTGAGAATTCTATATTTAGGAAAGCTCTATGATAATTACTTTTATGTGGTAACTTGGTTAAACCATGGTAACCAGATATCTGGCCAAACATTATTCTAGATGTATCTGTAAAGTCATATTTTAGATGAGATCAACATTTAAAGCAGTAGACCTTAAGTAGAGACAAATATGAGCATTATATAATAATAGGCTCAATTCACTAAGATATAATAATTAAACACATATCCACCAAAAATCAGAGGAACAAAATAAATAATACAAACATCTACAGGTTAAAGACAGAAATATAAGCATTTCTACAATAATAGATTTCAATACCTCATTTTCAACATTGGATATAACAACCAGAGAGAATATCAATAAGAAGCAGAGGATTTGAACAATGTTATATTCAAACTGGACCTAACAGACATATACAAAACACTCAGAATATACACTTTTCTCAAATGCACATGGAACATTATCTGGGATATTCAATATTTGGGGCCATAAAACAAATCTTAATAAATTTAAAAATACTGAAATTATTCCAAGTATATTTTTTAATCACAAGGGAATTAAAGTAGAAATCAATAACATAAGGAAAACTGGAAAATTCATAAATAGGTACAAATTAAATGAGATACTCTTAAATAGCCCATGAGACCAAAAAAAAGAAATCTCAATGGAAATTATAAAATATCTAGAGACAAATAAAAAAAAAACACACAGTATACTGAAATTTCTGGGATTCAGCAAAACCAGTCTTAAGAGGCAAGTGTATGATTATAAATGATTACATTATAAAAGAAGAACAGTATCAAATAAACAGTTTAAACTTAAACTTCATTGATGTGGAAAAAGAATGAACTAAATTAAGCTAGTAGAAGAAAGAAAATAATAAATATCAGAGAGGAGATAAAATAGAGTTATAAAAACAACACAGAAAATCCATGAACACAAGATTTAGTTCTTCAAAATATAAACAAAATTGATAAAGCTTCAGCTAAAAAGATAAGAAAAAAGAGATAAGGCTCAAAAAACTAAAATCAGAAGTTAAAGAGGGGACATTGCTATGATTTTACAAAAATAAAAAGGATTTAAAAAAACTGTGAATAAATGTATGCAAATAAATTATATAACTTAGGTGAAAGAGATAAATCCTTGAACTTTCACAATCTACTAACAATGAATCATGAAAGATTCAGTGAAATCAAGAATCACTGAAATCAAGAAAACCTGAATAAATCTATAACTCATAAGGAGATTGAATCAGTAATCAAAACCTTCCCAACAAATAAAGTAAAAGAACTAATGACTTTACTAGGAAAGAAGTAACAGCAATCCTTCTCAAACTCTTCCAAAAAACTGAAAATGAGGGACTATCTCTTTACTCCTATGAGGCTACATTATCTTGATTGATACTAAAGCCAGACAAATAAACTAAAAGAAAAGAAAAATAATATTCTTTATGAATACTGATGCAAAAAATCCTCAAGAATCTATTAACAAACTCAAAGGAGCAGCATATTTAAAAGATTATATAACTGGATCATGGGGGATTTATTCCTGGAATACAAGAAGTGATACAACATATGAAAATCAATCTATGTAATACACATTAACAGAATGAAGGAAAAAAAACATGATTACCATAATCAATGCAGAAAAAATATTTTGACAAAAATTCAAAACCCTTTGATGATAAAAACACTGAAACAGTAAATAAAAAAATCGAAAGAAACTAATAAAAGTCATATAAGAAAAAAAAAGAACACATGCAGCTAGCATTTAAGATCAAGAATAAAATACTTAGAATAAACATAACTAAGGATGTGAAAGACTTGTACACTGAAGCCTACAATATGTTGCTGAAAGAAATTAACAGGAATAAAAGAAAAAAATCATATATTTGTGGACTATAAGACTTAATATTACTAAACTACTACTCAATTTTTAGCAGTCTATAAATTCAATGTACTCCTTATAAAAATCTCAATGACATTTTAGCAGAAATATAAAAATTCATCCTAAAATTCATATACAATTTCAAGGGACCCCAAAGAGCCAAAACAAACCCGAAAAAGAAGAAAACTATAGTTCTCACACCTCATCATTTTCAAACATACTATAAAACTATAGTAATCACAATAGTGTGGTTCTGATATAAAAACAGACATATAGATCAATGGAATAGAACAGAAGTCCAGAAGTAAATGCTTGCATATTGGATCAAATGATTCTCAAAATGAATATCAAAATGATCCAATAGGGATATAAAAACAGCAATATAGATCAATGGAATAGAATAGAAGGCCAGAAGTAAATGTTTGCAAATTGGATCAAATGATTATCAAAATGATTCAGTAGGGAAAGGACAGTCTTTTCAACAAATGGTGCTCAGGGATGCCTGGGTGGCTCAGTTGGTTAAGCGTCCAGCTCTTTATTTTGGCTCAGATCATGACCTCAGGTCATGAGACTAAGCCTCATATCTGGCTTCGCACTGTGCATGGAGCCTGTTTAATATTCTCTCTCTCCCTCTCCTCCTTCCCCTCGTACCCCAAGGCACATGCCCTCTTTTTCTCAAAAAACAACAAAAAAGTCATGCTTAAAAAACTGGATTCCATGTACAAAAAGGTAAAATTGGATTATTACTTTACATAATAAACAAAAATTAACCCCAAATAGATCAAAAATTTTGTGCATCAAAGGGTACTATCAATGAAGTAAAGAGGCAACCCATAGAATAGGAGAAAATACTTGCAAATCATACATTTATAAGAGATTGATATCTAGAATATATAAAGAAATCCTGCAATTCAACAGCAACAAAAAAGAAAACACAAAAATAGAAAATGGACAACAAATGACTTAAATAAACATTTTTACAAAGAAGACATACATATGACCAATAAGCACATAAAATGATGCTCAATACCACTGATTATTAGGGAATTACAAAATAAAAGCACAATGAGATATAACCTCACATCTATGTGTTTAATGGATGGCTACCATTAAAAAGAAGAAGGAAAAGAAGAATAATAATAAGAAGAAGAAGAAGGAGGAGGAGGAGAAGAAAAGAGAAAGAAAAAAATAACAAGTTTACTTAGGATGTGTAGAAATTAGAACCCTTGTGCACTGTTGCTGGGAATGTAGAATTGTATATCTCCTGTAGCAAACAGTATGGTGATTCTTCAAAACATTAAAAGTAAAATTATCATATGATCCAACAATTCCACCTCTGGCTATACATTCAAAACAACTGAAAGCAGGGTCTCAAAGAGATATCTGTATACCCATGTTCATAGCAGCATTATTCACAATAGCTAAAATATGGAAGCAACCCAAATGCTGGTTTGGATAAACAAAACATACAGCTGACCCTTGAAAAATGCAGGGATTAGGATCACCACCCCCCTGCACAGTTGAAGTTCCATGAATAACTTTGGCTCCCCCAAAACTTAACTACTAATGGCTCACCATTGGACCAAAAATCTTTCTGATAACATAAACAGTGAATTAACACATATTTTGTATGTTATATGTATTATATACTGTATGCTTATAATAATCTAGAAAAGATGTTATTAAGAAAATCATAAGGAAGAGAAAACATATTTGTAGCATTAGTATTTATAAAAAATAAATCTGTATAAGTGAGCCTGCCCAGTTCAAGGCTATGTTGTTCAAAGGTTGACTGTAATGGAATATTTATTATTAAACCTTAAAAAAGAAAAACAAATGTGATATGCTTCCACATATATCAACTTTAAAGACATTATGCTAAATAAAATAAGCCAGTCACAAAAGGAAATATTGTGTGATTGCACTTATATGACATACCTAAAGTAATCAAATTCTAGAGAGAAATAGAAAGTGCTTTTAGAGGTTGAGGGTGGGGGAGGATTGGGAGTTACTGTCTAATGGGCACATAGTTTCAACTGAAGAAAAATGATGAAAAGTTTCCACAGATGGATGGTCATGATGATTGCACAATATAAACATACTTAATGTACAGTTAAAAATGCTTAAAATGGTTAAGTTTTATGATACATATATTACATTAAAAATATAAGAGAAATACCCAGAACTGAGGGATATAAACTTTCAGAATGAATAACTACAATAAATTGAATAGAAAAACAATCTGGCCAAGCAAACAAATATTTATGAGACAAATCACTGTGAAATTGCAGAATACCTGGTATAAGAAAAAATGCTAAAAGTTTTCAGTCAGAAGGGAAAAACAATAAACAGACATTCATATATATCAAACTAAGAACTAAATGGCAATGGACCTTTCAAAGGAAACACTGGAAGTTAGATGATAAAGCGATCTTTAAAAAAATCTGAAAGCAGCTCTATGCAGTCAAATAACCAACCAAACATATATGTAGCATAACAACATATTTAGGCTTTTAAGGTTTTAAAAAATTTACCTCCTATATATAATTTCTCAGTAAACTCATAGAGAAGGCACTGTATTAAAATAAGAAAATAAACCAAGAAAGACCAAGATAGAGAACTCTGGAACTTAGAGTCCCTACATAGCATGGAGACAAATGAATTCTTAGGATCACAGTTGAAGAGATGTACACCAAAATGGAGGGTCTCAGAGCAGGTTTAGAGGGTAAGCAGTCCTGATTAAATCAGCAAAATGAAAGGTGCAAGCAGAAGTATCGTGAAAAAAAATATATATGTGTGAGTATGTTTGGGGAGAGTGGTGGTTTGAATGGTATGAGATTTTCAAACAAGTTTTCGAAAAAATAGTATAAAAAAGCAAACATATCCTAATATATTATATGGCTCAGCTGCGAACAATATATACACAGCCATAACAATTACAACAGTAAATATTAATTTATCTCCAAACAGTAGTGATATAATTCTATGGGGAAAATAGAGGAGGGAATATATAAGTGTGTGTATTATGGAGGATTTAAAAGAGAATTAAATCTCCATCTTTCACAATGGAAATCTGTAAATAATATCTACCCCCCCAAAAAAAGATATTTTAGCAGAATAAGCATGTTACTTGGAAATACAAAAGTAAACAGCAGAAGAGTTACAAGATAGTATCTTGGGGTATCAGAAAGATTACGTGTAGTGGTATGGTGCATGGAACTACTATTTTTCCATCATTTCATTTTCATTTATAAATCTTGGAATTAAATAATCATACAAATAAAATTGCTTTTAAATAACAATGTAGAGCTTTATGAAATGTATATATAATATACATGAAACTGAACACTGTATATTAAAATAACTGTTGTAGACATATTGTATATACATGAAACTAATGGATAATTGATGAAATATCAAAAACCACTGACAAATAAGGAACTGGTAGAGATAAAGTACGACAGTTCATATACAAAGAAAATAAAAGGGGACAAAGATGCCATGATGAGTTTTAAAAAGAGAAAGATTTGAATATTTAAGAATTAAAAGTTCTGAGAAAGAGAGAAATGAGGAGTTGTTCAATAGATTTAAAATTCTGGTTATACAAGATAAAGTTCTAGAGATCTGCTGTGCCACATTATGAATAAGGTTAACAATATTGTATTACGCACTTAAAAGTCTGTTGAGAGAGTAGATCTCAGGGTAAGTGTTTTTATCATAATTTAAAAGATTTAAGAGAAAACCTTGAGAAAATTGAAAATAATTTTATAAAAATGATTATATGATTTTTCTGTGAAAGATAGAGGTAAAGAATTCCATCGATCGCACATAAAATTTTATCAGAAAAAATTCTGCAAAAACAACAAAAAGTACACATCTGATAACCAAAATCCTATTAACATAAGATAAAATATACTTTATCAACAAAACAATTATGTTCAAAGCCTGAAGGAAATTAAATATTATTACTTAATTGAAATCATTTGTATTAATCTAATACTTGACAGATTTCCTGAAAGAGGACCCACGCTGACATAGCTATACAGCAAGAAAGCTATCAACTCAATATGGTTCCTGCCTACACCTATTTCTCTTAATTACCCACTTATGCTCAAAATCCAGTTCTTGATAAACATGAAACAACTTTCATTTATAAAATATTAAGTGAGATATGCATATTTTCTCTAAACATCTCAACCTATATTTCATAGAATCGTATATATATATTTTTTAAAGATTTTATTTATTTGACAGACAGAGATCACAAGTAGGCAGAGAGGCAAGCAGAGAGAGAGGGGGAAGCAGGCTCCCCACTGAGCAGAGAGCCTGATGCGGGGCTCGATCCCAGGACCCTGGGATCATGACCTGAGCTGAAGGCAGAGGCTTTAACCCACTGAGCCACCCAGGCGCCCCCAAGTTCGTATTTTATAGTTCAAAATTAACATGACTAATTTCTAATGAATTTACTTTTCATCAAAATATATTCATACATATAATTTAAAAATTCATATAACTAACCTCTTTGAGTGAGATGTCTTGATTTTTTTGATTTTATACCAATTTCTTTTGTTTTCAGTTCATATATAATAGAAGAAACATGTTTACTCTGTTCTCTAGAATTTTTTAAATAAACAGGAGAATGTATAATCTGTGGAAACAAAATAAAAGCAATGATAACCACAATAATGTCTGTTATATACTTTTTTGAGTTCTCAAAGAACTCTCATATTTATTATACACTACAATGATTGATTTTATTTTTTAAAAAATACCAAGAAAAACCTGTGATATAGGCAGAGTTAGGAAAAGAGCTCCATTGTATATGATTTTGATAAATTGTCTATTAAGAGTTAATGATATACTTTGGACCACGCTTGAAGGGAGACTGAGGGGAAAAGGGTCCTGTCAGGAGGGTGCCATGGCAAAACAAAACAAAACCCACCAAGAAAAACAAGGAATAAACAAAGAGAAGAAAGACTGTGTTGCCAAAAAATCCGAAAGAAAGATTTAGGTTAAGAGAGGGTAGACAAAACTATTTTATAGAATACTAAAAAGGATAGTAACTTTGAAAGAAAGATAAATGGGACCAGAATTATCACAGAATTATCACAAATCTTTTTTTTTTAAGATTTTTTAGTTTATTTATTTGATCACAAGTAGGCAGAGAGGCAGGCGGGGGGGGAGGGTAGCAGGCTCCCTGCTGAGCAGAGAGCCTGATATGGGGCTCAATCCCAGGACACTGGGATCAAGACCTGAGCTGAAGGCAGAGGCTCTAACCCACTGAGCCACACAGGTGCCCCGAATTATCACAAATCTTAAAAGTACAAATGGATCTTGTATGTGTGGAAGGAATAACAAGCAGAATATTGAAAAAGAGCTTGGTGGAGAGTTGGGGGCACTATCAGACGTAAACTAAAAAATGTCTGTAAATTGGTTGGGAATATTTTAATAATTAATACTGTGTTGTCTGCTTTTGTCTTCACCGTCTATCTACCACAGTGCAAAGGATCCACCAGGTCATCAGAAACCCAGGCTTTTTCAAAGTTTATCATCTCTTTCTTACCCTCTACATGGCTTCTATCCTCAAGGTTTACTCATGAGTCAAGATAGCTACTAGAGCTCTACACACAATGTCTGTATCTCAGTCAGCAAGATGGAGGAAAAAGGTAAAATGACAAAAGGAGATAGGTCATGTGTCTTAAGGTACTTTCCCAGAGGTCCTTCAAAAAACTTGTTTATATCTTATTGACCACTCATAGTGACAAAGGAGGGGGTAAGCAAAGCAGTCTTTTTGGTAGGTATTTTGCTGCCTGGAGTAAAATTTCAGGGTTTTTACCAAGAAAGAAGAAAAGGACAGATATTGGTAGGCAACCACAGTATACAACAGAGAAAAAGATCAGAATTTTGGAAGGGGATATACATTTGTATTTTGAGATACATTCCCAGGGACATTATGCATTCATTCCTTGATGAGCACCACTGGCCTAAATTCTAAGGACTCAAAAATGTGTATCTTCAATAGTATTCCTTTCTTTTTTTTTTTTTTTTTTTTTTAAAGATTTTATTTATTTATTTGACAGACAGAGATCACAAGTAGGCAGAGAGGCAGGCAGAGAGTGAGAGAGAGGAGGAAGCAGGCTCCCCGCGGAGCAGAGAGCCCGATGCGGGGCTCGATCCCAGGACCCTGGGATCATGACCTGAGCCGAAGGCAGAGGCTTTAACCCACTGAGCCACCCAGGTATTCCTTTCTGAGTTGTTTCCTTTTTATGTAGTACCTATGAGCTGTGCCCCTTCACTCTGGAAAATCTCACAGACATCTCATACTCGATAGAATATAATTCCTATCTTTCCTCCAAACCTATTATAACTTATTTCTGGTTTGGGTGAATAGCGCCACCTTCAACCAAGAAGATGAGAGTCACATAAACTCTCTAATATGTGACAGCAGATAGGATTTTGAAATTAAAAAAAAAAAAAAATCATTGTATTCCCCCTACCTTGACCTGCCTACTTGTCCAAACCTCCTTTATTCTACAATTTAGGAGAAACACTTGGATATGTTTCCTGGTGCCCTGTATTTATAATTTTCTGCTTAAATTCCTATAATGCACAAAACAGATGTATTTAACTGAATAGCCTTGAGTTTCTATCTTTTAAATTTTATACGTGATATTCTCTAATTTATTGAAAACAATCTGTCTTTATGCAATGACTCATTGTGCAAGAATTTTTTAATGCTCGTGATGGATACTAGGTATTATGTAGTCCTGGAATGAATCTCAGTTATTATTCTTTACTAAAAATCCTTCACTAGTTATCTCACATAATTTCTTTCCATTATTCCTATGACAAAAATACTAGTTTTTGCTAGAAAGACAGGTAAGCAGTTACTTCTGAGCTTATACATTCTCCTTATATTAATTTTTTTTTTCTAAAGTTTGTGAAGGGGGCGCCTGGGTTGCTCAGTGGGTTAAGCTTCCGCCTTCAGCTCAGGTCATGATCTCAGGGTCCTGGGATCAAGACCTGAGTTGGGCTCTCTGCTTAGCAGGGAGTCTTCTTCCCCCCTCTCTCTCTGCCTGCCTCCCTGCCTAGTTATGTCTGTCAAATATATAAATAAAATATTTTTAAAAATAAAGTTTGTCAAGAATAACTATAATATATCATAATATCAACACATTATCAAAATATAACATTATTTTAAGTAATATTACTGCTATTCTCACTTGGGTCCAGTTCTTTCTATTAAACAAAGTATTACAAAAATAATGTAAACTACTCTTCTGCAATCAATTATGTAAAATTCAATTGTAAATGCTTCTTCAACCTCAAATTCATGTATCAGTCCTCTTCAATTAGTTTTCTGTATCATTATTATTGTGTTTTCTTACTTCTATAAATTTTGCTCTATTTTTATAACTACTGTCTCTCTCTACTAACAATGCAATTCATCCTACATTAAAAATCATCCCCAATTCTATATAAACCACAAAAATGGACCCTTTCAAATATAAGGATATGTTTAGCAATCTATTCCTAACACATATTCTTCTGTATTTCCCTGAAAGAATAAAGGAAATTTTTAAAATAAGTGTGTATCTGTCAAATCTGAGTATCCAATCACTATGGAGGTCTGGGGAAAGATGGCGGAGAAGTAGGAGACCCTATTACCCTATTTCAACCAGTCCCCTAAAGTGAGCTAATTATGTACCAGGACACCAGGACACTCTGAACACCCATGAAATCAGCCTGAAATGTAGGAATATACACTTCTGGATCTTGAAGGGGGCAGAAGACTCCAGTGGAGAGATAAAGCAGCGTAGGAATCTATCACAAATAAAATTAATTTATAGAATCATGAAATTTAAAAATTGGGTACTGAAAGAGCACCTGGGTGGCTCAGTCAGGTGAGTGTCTTCCTTCAGCTCTGGTCACACACCCAGCTTCTCCCTCTCCCTCTGCCTACAGCCCCCCACCCCTGGTTTGTGCTCCCTCTGTCTCTCTTTCTGTGTCAAATAAACGAATAAAGTCATTTAAAAAATTAGATACTAAAGTTTTACATTTTTAATATTTTTATCATATTTAAAAATTAAATGTATAGTTAGTAAATTCCTTTCAGAAATATATTTTCTTTAGTTCTTCCACTTACTCTTTTTCATATACCTACATGCCATTCCTTGTCATCATTTAAAATAATTTTCCTTTCCTTGGCTTTTATAAAAGAAGAATCTGTGATAAAGTTTGCATATATGACAGCGAAACAAATCTAGGAAGCTGAGCATCTAAATCCCTAAGTAAACTGAGACTTACACAGGCTACCAAGGTAAAGAAACTGCGCTTTTCTGTATACATAGTACAAGAAGGAAAAGACATGATATGCCCCTTACTGATACTCAAAATCATGAAGAAGGAAAAGTTATCAGAAGACTGAGGATAATCTAATAAATATCTTGTTTTCAATAGCAGAAAGTCTATTCTATTAACTGACATACTGTAATCCCAATACTGGTCCTCAATAATCTTATAAAGTAAAGTTAAGGATATTTGGTAGCATTTAGAAGAGGAATAAATCACCAGGGAGGAGTATAAGTTAACAAGTGAATACATCAGATATAATTTCATTTTTAACAGGGTCAAAATTAACTCAGCTTCAAACATCCTCTATATGATAAACCTTTATTTCTGTAGTATGTTCAGATAAATGTTTTCACAACTTTGGAAAGATAACATGATTCGATGCAGATCAGAGATGTTGAGTCATCACATGAAAGAGAGTAAGGATTCATAAAATGATGCAACCTGAAGTGAGATCTCTAATGTCATAAGCAGACTTGTTAGCCCTATAATGATCAATATTTATGCAAATTATTTGAATAATAATAAAAGGAAATGTTTATGACATTTTTAGATGAGGTGTCAAAAGAACAAAACCAGTTAACACAAGATAGAAATTTTAAATATTTTCAATAGACAGGAACAATCAACCAAATTAAACAGATGAAATGTAATAGAAATAAATTTTACAATTGGGCAAAATGCATTTCATCACTGTAATATTAATGTAATTTAAAATCTTGAGTGATAAGAGGATACAATATTGTAATTAAAAGAGCAAATTAAGAGTCCATTGTAGGATGACCTTATGCTATGTTAAGCATTTTATCTAGAATGAAGAAAATCACACATATTACCATATGTGTAATATGACCATATGCCTTACCATATTAATTTCTGATGAGAATCATAGTTGAAGCACTATGTCAGGTCAGGGCAACATATTTTCAGATGAGGATAGATAATCTGGAACGTGAAAAGACAGCAGCCTACCTACTAAGTTATTTTTAAAGTAAGCCCTACATAAATAAGCCATATTTAAGTCCAGAGTAGAAAAGAGACAACAAAGATGGAGATTCAGGCTTCATACCTTCCCCAATTACCACCTCCCTCCTAATTACCTAATTACCACCTTCTAAAATGATAGCAGACTCTTATTCAAACCACAAGAACTTAGAATTTTTTCTCTATTTTATGCTCTTTCCTGAAACTCTTTATCTAAGCCATCAGCAAATCTTGACAATTATACTTCCTAAATGTATTTCAAATCTGTCTTCTTCTCTTCCTTTTTTATATTACCTCTCTAGTCTAAGCTATAGTCACCCCCTCTAACCACAGATGGTTTTCTGTTGGCTTCTGCCTTCACACCAGATCTTACAAGATTCAGTTACATTTATCAAAAGATAAATCTGATCATGTTTATTTTTAGCTTTACATTTCCTGATTGCTGTCCAAGGTGCCAGTCCTTACTATGAGCTTGAAAAGCCAGCAAATATGGCCCTGGGTCACATAGTCAAATTCACTTCATTCTACTCTTGACTTTATTCATCATACTCTTACAACATTGGATTTCATTCAGTCCTTTGAACCCAACTCAAAATAATCTACTCCAGGCCTCAGGTCCTTGTGCAAGCTCTTTGTTCTATCTAGAATACACTCCTACACTTTTCGTGACTAGCTTCTCTTCCTTGAGGTCTTAACTTTTATCTCCTCAGAAAAACATTCTATGGCAATTTTATGAGAACTAGAACTTCTCCTATTACTTTATCTCAGCAACCTATTTATTTTATTTACATTTATCACAGATTTGTTCACTTGGATTATAACTTGGTTTTCACTTTTTTTTTTTTCCTAGAATCCATCTAGTTCACCAGGGTAAGGACTTTGCTTGTCTTCCTTACTTAGTGCCAAGAATGGCCCCTGACTCTCAGCAAATATTCAATAATTATATGCTAATTATTTATTACACAGTAATAAATAGTAGCAAAGACAAGTACTAGAAGGAATGAGTGGAGGTTTAGGAACTTTGGTTCAATATACTACAAAGTGAAACTCCCTTTTCAGAGTGAGACCGGCCAGACATAATTTAAAGACAAATTCCTAGCTTGCATTTTTTAAAGGATTCTATCCCAAATAACACTTTCCAACATTTTCTCTTTTAACCCTGAAATCTCCATACTGTACAGTTACTCCAAAGCTTTTTACTCAGCAACACTTCTACAGCTCTTTCATCCCCTTTTTCATCATGTACATCAACTTAAACTCTTAATTTTCTAGAGTCTCTTCTACTTAACCATTCCTCAATATGTTACATGTACAAAAAGCATAAACATAATCATCTGGTAAGAATAATTATACATCTACTTGGGCACATTACTCTACTGTCTGTTGTTCTACATCACAATAAACCAGAGAACCAAAATGGCAATGATAGAGCTCTCCTTTGACAGTACTATAGAAAAGCTAGGAAAAAATAATCTATAATAGCTACAAAAGCTGGGAAAGATATATGTATATGAATTAATCTCACATAATCATAAGAAAAAACTTTCAGAACATTACTGAAAATTGGACTAGATTAACTGTGGTGCTATAGAACTCCCTATAATTGACAAACTAAGTACGTGCTTGTAAAATATCAGATGGATGACTGTACCAAATATTTATTTTCCCCGAGAGATGATAATTAACATTTAAAAATTGAGAAGTGGTGACTTTCTAGACCAAGGGTAAATATTTTATACTAAACTCTTCTGTCTCAGAAAATCAAGATTCATTTTCAACCCTTAACAGTCTGAGTTAGTGTTAGTTAGTATTCTAAGACTGTAGTTTTGTTTTCAGATTATGTATTACACAAATCAGAGCCCTTTAATTTTAAAGCATATTATAAGTCTTTAACCAAAGCAGATTAACAGAGACTCAATGTTATATTATCTATTCGTATACTATTTATACTACAGTTGACCAAGCATCTGCTTTGTCTACATTATATATGGTCATTGTAAGGAGGCTCCATTTGAAGCATTATCTCAAAAACCTCTTTAGAACCATTAGTTCTTTGGTATCCTACCACCTATTTTCTCTTTCTTTTGTTCCCTTTCCTCTTCCCAGCTAAGACATCATCTTTAAAAGTGCTAACTTTAATAATATACTAAAACCCAAACTAAAAACTATCCTTTTTCATCTGAATGAAAACTGTTAACTCTACTGTTTAGCTACATAGCCTCTCATTAAGTTTAGCAAGCAATAACTTCAACAGAGGAGAGGCTAACATACACTTGAACTCTGCTTTTAAGACTAAGCGATGGTTAAAAGGGGGAGGGGAAAAAACATGGAAAAAGGGGAATGATTTAAAATAAAGTTTTATGAGAAAAATTACTTTTTAAAATAGTTCCCTAGAAGCAACTGGCAGGTTTAACTGCTATTTGAAAAACTGTTATTATCTTGTATTTGTTCCCAATGTTACTTTATCTTAACAGAGATGACTAGAAATGATAATACTCTGGATACATGAGGAAGAGAATTCACAAAGGATGACCTGGATAAACAAATATAGGACACATAGTAAATAGAGAAAGAAGTGTGACATTTCTCTTCTATACAAAAAGTAGCCATGGGAAATGAAGGTGACTGAATATTATATTTTGCTGCAAATTTCCATTTAAAGAACACATGGGGAAAAAAGAATAACAGGTATGTTCCCTCAGTTAAAGAATGGTTAAGGTCTAAGGTCCATCATTACCAAGATTAGAGGTGTCAATGTGTAAATTACTGAGGCCTACTCTGTCTGCTACATTCCTGTGGATACTTGCTAGTAGCGGTTCTCAAACCCTGTAAAAAGAGATGCTGCAAACTTCCATAAAGATTTTAGAATAGGTTATAATTTCAAGTTGAGAGAACATAGTGCTAGTTCATTAATAATAATAGTTGGTATTAGATACAGTAGGTAAAAGGCATGAAAACTTTTACAGTATACAGATTTATGTTTCTTTAAAAGTCTCATTATTTGTATATTATATTTTATATATTAACATATTAAATATATATTTACTTATTATTTACATGACAATGCAATTCTATTTGAAGTCTTATTTTTTACTAACATATTGATTATACTGTCTGATAGCCAATGTATTATATAGTAATAATTTAGAATAATTCAACATCTGGTTTACCTAAAGACCACATTTTTAAAAGTGTGTAACTCTACAAATATTATTTTGTTTATAACTTTCAAAGCACTTATGCATTCTACCTTATATCATAGTTAAGTACATTTCTCACCCCTAGAAGAAATTATTCTCTCTGAGGACTGGGTCTGTGGTTTACTTATCTCGATATCCCTGCACCACTTTTTGGATTGGATTCTTCAACCTCTGTTGCAGTATCAACTCACAAATAACAAAAAAGGATTGAGAAATTTGATTAGTTTATTCAACAAATATGTATTGAGTGCCAACTACATCCATGGCACCATGCTAGGCATCAGTACAAAGCTATTATTTTGTGAATACTTAAATTGTAGACTTCTTGAAATATTTCATAACTTAATGATTAATATTCTATGTAGATATGGAAAACACAGGAAGCAAGATAAGAAATTCAAAGTGAGAAAAACTTTGTTTCCAATTAAGTGATTTGATTAAACTGAAACTGAGGATATCTACAGAGAGAAAAAGACACAGAGAGGGAGAGAGAGAGTTGAGAACATAGGCTTTAATGGCTTAATACTAAATACGTTCCTAATAAGAATCTGCATTTATTAATCCTCATGTGTTATTTAGTTATGATTTTTTTAAATCAGTAAATCTAATCATTTTGAAATGAAAAGAGACAGGGTATATATTAGCAGTATAGGTTAATACTGCTAAAGTGATCACCAAATGAGACAAATTCATATGGTGGTGTAAAATTTAATGATGGGCAACAAAACAGAATTTTCTAAAGAAAAGAAAAAAATCTTTTCCTTACTAGTAACATACATAGCTCAAGAGTCTATATTTCTGTGTGTATTTAACAGTGTGCACATATATCAGAAGAGAAAAAAGAACAGATAGAGACTGCCAACATTTTACTGATTTTTAGGTTGCTCTCCTTTACCCTAAGTATCTTAAGGAAATCCAGCATTTTAGAGAGTGTATATGTTTTAAATTAGGGTTAGAATCCAAGGAAGCAGTTCTCTCTCTCTCTTTCTCGCGTGCACGCGCGTGCACACACACACACACACACACACACACACACACACAAAATCCTCAATAAATTAACAGAGTAACCATATACATAATTATGCTTCTAAGTAAAGCACCTTGTAACCAACTTAAATATGCTTTATGCATACATATTGATAAACTATCAAATTGATTCAATAAGAATTACTTGGGTAATATTTTCTGAAATTGAAGTTTTAGCCTCCCACAACTGGGAGTAATATACTCATTTGGGAGCTTAAAATATTAGTAAATATTGTTTCATATAAGCTTTTATTACACTACTAAGGACTAAAATGACTATTTCAAATGCAGTTTAATTATGTCCTTTCCTTCTGAATGCTACATATGTGCTAGGAACTGCGGGGGCGAAGGGGGAGAGACTAAGTGCTATCACTGACCCTGGTTAGCCATCCCGAAAGTTCTATAGGACCAGTACAAATCTCTGGGTTGGCTTGACTACAGAGTATTCAGCACAACATCTTTAACAACCTCAGCTCTACTGCACTTATAGGAAATATTTCAGGTATGGTCCAGAGTTTATTATTTACATGAGGTCCAGTATTGCTGTGGCTGAATAAAAGGACTCAAAACTATAGTCACTAAAACTTTAAAAGATACAAACAGGCTTATTTTAGGACTGTAAGTTATTAGAGCAGGTATTGCCAGAATTTTTAAATTCATTAAACATCAACTGAAGTATAAAAAAATGCCTGCAACTTACTATGAGTCCCTCCATGCTTTCCAGGTGAATATTGTCATTAAACACCCATGCTTAGATGGAATATCTCTAAAACGATCCCCAACAGACCAGAAAGCAGCAGTGTGATAGTTAATATTTTCTAAGTCATGGAACTTAAATTTATTATAAGAAATTCTATGTCAATTTCTAGATGACTCATAAAACACTAATTTTTGTCATTCAAGGCACAGATCAATATTGAAATACATAGAAACAGACACTCTCTTACCTTGAACAAATAAAAATTCATTCTAAGTAAGTGGTAAAGAATGGGTCATTTTATTGATTTTGTTATCTTTTTTATTAGAAAAAGATGAACAGCTTGAAAATTCTGAATTATCAGTTTTGTAAAGCAAAATTTTTATGATGGTAAGTTTCACTGGATTTAAAAATGGTAATATTAACTTTCTTGTTTGAGGAAGTAAATAATTTCATGATCATTTTTATGCAAGTTTCAAACTGTTAAAATATCCTGGCTTGGATGAATTACTAAATGTATTTCTCTTTTCAACTTTACACTTATCTTGTGTGTACAGCTGATATCCCTAGTGTCCAATCAGAGACAGGCTTTCATCCTGTTGTCCAGGGATGTGCACAATTCCTTTTGACACTGATGAGAGGTAAATACATAAATCCAGCCCACTTCAGTGAAAATTGACCCATAATTTTTTTTTACCCTGAAGAAAAATACAGTGATAAAGTTTAAAGATGGAAAAAAATACAGTTAAACTCTTGAGGTGTACCATTAGTTAATGATAGTCAGCAAATATTATATTTTGCCTTGAGACAGAGAGCTCCAGATTTGCTTTTAGGTGCTCACGAATTCTAATAATCATGGTTCTATGTGATAGCAAGAAACCTAAAAGTATGAATGATAGTTTTTTACATTTCAATGAATTCAAAAGTTTAAGTTAAAAAGGAAAGACATGCTTTTTATATATTTTCTCCTACATCTACTCTTCACTGAGATGTTTCTTTAAGAAATGAGTATGGGGGAGCGCATGGGTGGCTCAGAGGGTTAAGCCTCTGTCATCGGCTCTGGTCATGATCCCAGGGTCCTGGGATGAAGCCTTGCATCGGGCTCTCTGCTCAGTGGGGAGCCTGCTCCCCCCTCTCTCTCTGCCTGCCTGTCTGCCTACTTGTGATCTCTCTCTGTCAAATAAATAAATGAAATCTTTAAAAAAAAAAAAGAAATGAGTATGGGCATTTCCTATATATTTAGCAATGGATAATATCCATTATTTCCCACACAAAGACTATGCCCCAATTAAAAAAAATGGATCTTGTATAAGACTCTAATATTGTCTCTGAACTAGTATTTTCAAGATTTATCAACATTCTTAAGATCTGGGGGAAAAATAACTTAGCATAGTGAGTCAGATCAATTGCCCCTATTCCAAGTACTCTACCTCTAACTGTATCAAAAAGAAACATGCTGCAAAAAGTTAAGGCTCTCCATTTTCATTTTCTTTAATCATTCATTAAAAATCAATTCATTAATTTATCTATATAATTTGTTTTTAGTTTTTTTTTATATAATCAGCCTATAACATTTCTGGAATAATGAATTTCATTACAATGACCACAGTGTAGAGTAACCCCTTTATCTTCTTTATCTTTGAAAGATATTCTAAGTTCTAGTGTAACAGCACTGGAAAAAAAAATGTTTTATATACGTAGTTCATAACTTTGTAAGATCTTTTTGCAGTTTTATTTTTGACTTGCATCTTACTTTCATCTGTCATCTTTCAATGATAACCTTATTTCTTCCTGCCCACATAGAAAAAGCTCAATGATAAACAGATTTCTGTTAGCTACTTTCTTTATAGTAGCATGGTGGAATAATATTTTAAGAAAATATAATAAAATTATTCCATGAGTTATAATTCAAAATAATATAAGTAGAGTTTAGATTATACTTCTTTTAAATGCAATAAATAGTGTTTTCAATCAGTAAATATTTGTTAAGTGCCTCCTATGTGCATTTCACTGTGCTAGATAAAGGGTGGTAAAACAAAATAAAATACAACCTGTCATAAAGTGATTTATTTTCCTAGAGTAAAGACATCCACATAAAAGTCACTTTCCAAGGAAGCAGCATATAAATAAATTTAAGTAGAAACATACACAAGAAAAATAATAGTAACCATACTCCAGTCAAATCAGGAAAACGTACTTACTTAATATTGAAAAAGACCAAATCTTGGTACTGGGACATTACCAGGGACTTTATTCTTTTGTTTGATGCCGCAAGCTGAAGTGAAGATAGACAGATAGAGAGGAACAATTCTGGGAACAACCACATTCTTAAACAGAAAAATAAGTAAAGAGATTCTGGGAAGGAGGTTTTGGCCTTGGTGCCAAGAACTTAAGGTGAATGAATGAAGGCATTGTAGTGCCTACTTTATGTACAGAGCATTTGATGGATATTGTAGAAAGAAGGCAATGTGCTAGAATGGAGGTGAATTGGAAGGAAGACACAAAACAATGCTAAAATTTTATATATCAGCTCTATCTATGAAAAAGAAAAGACTTTCCTTCAATAATTGGCTAATTCGTAGCAGCCAAGATCAAATATAGTTAATTTTAATACTGGAATCTCTCACAATAGGCAGCAATGGTTCTGTCTTGAAGAAAAAGCTGCTGATGAGATACACTCTGTTCTGGTAATTACCCTTTCCCTCCTTTGGAGCTATTAAATCCTCAAATACAGACTCCACTCTCCAATTCTAGGGCCTGAGATAAGAGACAATTAGCTTCTCTGGAGCAATACTTAGAGTTCCATATTAATTTACATTTGCTCAAAGCCTGCCACATAATTCTGGTAATTAATTTTTTATCTTCTTCTCAGCCTTCATCACTCTATTTGCCTTTGCCATGTTTCCCAGTTCTAAGTTGACATCTGCCTTGGGTCATTTCCCAAGCCTTCATTCCAGCAATGCAATCTCTAACACCAGTTTTCTTCTTAAGACAGTCCTTTAACACAGTGTCTATGCCTTGATACTTGAGGACAGATCTCATTAATACCAGCTTTCTATTTCAACCTGACCCAATTTCAATGTTGCTAAGCTTTTCACAGTAGTTCATCAATTGTTGCTAGACA